>NW_027443614.1:0-39694 GCF_048569485.1 Anomaloglossus baeobatrachus | reverse complement strand
AAATGGATTTGGAGCATGGAGACGATTATCTCGGGATTGCAAGATAACCAAACAAAACTTTTAGTGGATTTCTACTTATTTTATTAAATATCATCTCCACCCAAACAGGACAAGCTTGCATCTGTTATAGTTTTGGAGAAAAAATGTGTTCATTTCATGTATGCGCGAAATGCCTTAAAAATGGCTTTAAAATGGATTTGGAGCATGGAGACGATTATCTCGGGATTGCAAGATAACCAAACAAAAACTTTTAGTGGATTTCTACTTATTTTTATTAAATATCATCTCACCAAACAGGACAAGCTTGCATCTGTTATAGTTTTGGAGTAAAATGTGTTCATTTCATGTATGCGCGAAATGCCTTAAAATGGCTTTAAAATGGATTTGGAGCATGGAGACGATTATCTCGGGATTGCAATATAACCAAACAAAACTTTTAGTGGATTTCTACTTATTTTATTAATATCATCTCCACCAAACAGGACAAGCTTGCATCTGTTATAGTTTTGGAGAAAAATGTGTTCATTTCATGTATGCGCGAAATGCCTTAAAAATGGCTTTAAAATGGATTTGGAGCATGGAGACGATTATCTCGGGATTGCAAGATAACCAAACAAAACTTTTAGTGGATTTCTACTTATTTTATTAAATATCATCTCCACCAAACAGGACAAGCTTGCATCTGTTATAGTTTTGGAGAAAAATGTGTTCATTTCATGTATGCGCGAAATGCCTTAAAAATGGCTTTAAAATGGATTTGGAGCATGGAGACGATTATCTCGGATTGCAAGATAACCAAACAAAACTTTTAGTGGATTTCTACTTATTTTATTAAATATCATCTCCACCAAACAGGACAAGCTTGCATCTGTTATAGTTTTGGAGAAAAATGTGTTCATTTCATGTATGCGCGAAATGCCTTAAAAATGGCTTTAAAATGGATTTGGAGCATGGAGACGATTATCTCGGGATTGCAAGATAACCAAACAAAACTTTTAGTGGATTTCTACTTATTTTATTAAATATCATCTCCACCAAACAGGACAAGCTTGCATCTGTTATAGTTTTGGAGAAAAATGTGTTCATTTCATGTATGCGCGAAATGCCTTAAAAATGGCTTTAAAATGGATTTGGAGCATGGAGACGATTATCTCGGGATTGCAAGATAACCAAACAAAACTTTTAGTGGATTTCTACTTATTTTATTAAATATCATCTCCACCAAACAGGACAAGCTTGCATCTGTTATAGTTTTGGAGAAAAATGTGTTCATTTCATGTATGCGCGAAATGCCTTAAAAATGGCTTTAAAATGGATTTGGAGCATGGAGACGATTATCTCGGGATTGCAAGATAACCAAACAAAACTTTTAGTGGATTTCTACTTATTTTATTAAATATCATCTCCACCAAACAGGACAAGCTTGCATCTGTTATAGTTTTGGAGAAAAATGTGTTCATTTCATGTATGCGCGAAATGCCTTAAAAATGGCTTTAAAATGGATTTGGAGCATGGAGACGATTATCTCGGGATTGCAAGATAACCAAACAAAACTTTTAGTGGATTTCTACTTATTTTATTAAATATCATCTCCACCAAACAGGACAAGCTTGCATCTGTTATAGTTTTGGAGAAAAATGTGTTCATTTCATGTATGCGCGAAATGCCTTAAAAATGGCTTTAAAATGGATTTGGAGCATGGAGACGATTATCTCGGGATTGCAAGATAACCAAACAAAACTTTTAGTGGATTTCTACTTATTTTATTAAATATCATCTCCACCAAACAGGACAAGCTTGCATCTGTTATAGTTTTGGAGAAAAATGTGTTCATTTCATGTATGCGCGAAATGCCTTAAAAATGGCTTTAAAATGGATTTGGAGCATGGAGACGATTATCTCGGGATTGCAAGATAACCAAACAAAACTTTTAGTGGATTTCTACTTATTTTATTAAATATCATCTCCACCAAACAGGACAAGCTTGCATCTGTTATAGTTTTGGAGAAAAATGTGTTCATTTCATGTATGCGCGAAATGCCTTAAAAATGGCTTTAAAATGGATTTGGAGCATGGAGACGATTATCTCGGGATTGCAAGATAACCAAACAAAACTTTTAGTGGATTTCTACTTATTTTATTAAATATCATCTCCACCAAACAGGACAAGCTTGCATCTGTTATAGTTTTGGAGAAAAATGTGTTCATTTCATGTATGCGCGAAATGCCTTAAAAATGGCTTTAAAATGGATTTGGAGCATGGAGACGATTATCTCGGGATTGCAAGATAACCAAACAAAACTTTTAGTGGATTTCTACTTATTTTATTAAATATCATCTCCACCAAACAGGACAAGCTTGCATCTGTTATAGTTTTGGAGAAAAATGTGTTCATTTCATGTATGCGCGAAATGCCTTAAAAATGGCTTTAAAATGGATTTGGAGCATGGAGACGATTATCTCGGGATTGCAAGATAACCAAACAAAACTTTTAGTGGATTTCTACTTATTTTATTAAATATCATCTCCACCAAACAGGACAAGCTTGCATCTGTTATAGTTTTGGAGAAAAATGTGTTCATTTCATGTATGCGCGAAATGCCTTAAAAATGGCTTTAAAATGGATTTGGAGCATGGAGACGATTATCTCGGGATTGCAAGATAACCAAACAAAACTTTTAGTGGATTTCTACTTATTTTATTAAATATCATCTCCACCAAACAGGACAAGCTTGCATCTGTTATAGTTTTGGAGAAAAATGTGTTCATTTCATGTATGCGCGAAATGCCTTAAAAATGGCTTTAAAATGGATTTGGAGCATGGAGACGATTATCTCGGGATTGCAAGATAACCAAACAAAACTTTTAGTGGATTTCTACTTATTTTATTAAATATCATCTCCACCAAACAGGACAAGCTTGCATCTGTTATAGTTTTGGAGAAAAATGTGTTCATTTCATGTATGCGCGAAATGCCTTAAAAATGGCTTTAAAATGGATTTGGAGCATGGAGACGATTATCTCGGGATTGCAAGATAACCAAACAAAACTTTTAGTGGATTTCTACTTATTTTATTAAATATCATCTCCACCAAACAGGACAAGCTTGCATCTGTTATAGTTTTGGAGAAAAATGTGTTCATTTCATGTATGCGCGAAATGCCTTAAAAATGGCTTTAAAATGGATTTGGAGCATGGAGACGATTATCTCGGGATTGCAAGATAACCAAACAAAACTTTTAGTGGATTTCTACTTATTTTATTAAATATCATCTCCACCAAACAGGACAAGCTTGCATCTGTTATAGTTTTGGAGAAAAATGTGTTCATTTCATGTATGCGCGAAATGCCTTAAAAATGGCTTTAAAATGGATTTGGAGCATGGAGACGATTATCTCGGGATTGCAAGATAACCAAACAAAACTTTTAGTGGATTTCTACTTATTTTATTAAATATCATCTCCACCAAACAGGACAAGCTTGCATCTGTTATAGTTTTGGAGAAAAATGTGTTCATTTCATGTATGCGCGAAATGCCTTAAAAATGGCTTTAAAATGGATTTGGAGCATGGAGACGATTATCTCGGGATTGCAAGATAACCAAACAAAACTTTTAGTGGATTTCTACTTATTTTATTAAATATCATCTCCACCAAACAGGACAAGCTTGCATCTGTTATAGTTTTGGAGAAAAATGTGTTCATTTCATGTATGCGCGAAATGCCTTAAAAATGGCTTTAAAATGGATTTGGAGCATGGAGACGATTATCTCGGGATTGCAAGATAACCAAACAAAACTTTTAGTGGATTTCTACTTATTTTATTAAATATCATCTCCACCAAACAGGACAAGCTTGCATCTGTTATAGTTTTGGAGAAAAATGTGTTCATTTCATGTATGCGCGAAATGCCTTAAAAATGGCTTTAAAATGGATTTGGGAGCATGGAGACGATTATCTCGGGATTGCAAGATAACCAAACAAAACTTTTAGTGGATTTCTACTTATTTTATTAAATATCATCTCCACCAAACAGGACAAGCTTGCATCTGTTATAGTTTTGGAGAAAAATGTGTTCATTTCATGTATGCGCGAAATGCCTTAAAAATGGCTTTAAAATGGATTTGGAGCATGGAGACGATTATCTCGGGATTGCAAGATAACCAAACAAAACTTTTAGTGGATTTCTACTTATTTTATTAAATATCATCTCCACCAAACAGGACAAGCTTGCATCTGTTATAGTTTTGGAGAAAAATGTGTTCATTTCATGTATGCGCGAAATGCCTTAAAAATGGCTTTAAAATGGATTTGGAGCATGGAGACGATTATCTCGGGATTGCAAGATAACCAAACAAAACTTTTAGTGGATTTCTACTTATTTTATTAAATATCATCTCCACCAAACAGGACAAGCTTGCATCTGTTATAGTTTTGGAGAAAAATGTGTTCATTTCATGTATGCGCGAAATGCCTTAAAAATGGCTTTAAAATGGATTTGGAGCATGGAGACGATTATCTCGGGATTGCAAGATAACCAAACAAAACTTTTAGTGGATTTCTACTTATTTTATTAAATATCATCTCCACCAAACAGGACAAGCTTGCATCTGTTATAGTTTTGGAGAAAATGTGTTCATTTCATGTATGCGCGAAATGCCTTAAAAATGGCTTTAAAATGGATTTGGAGCATGGAGACGATTATCTCGGGATTGCAAGATAACCAAACAAAACTTTTAGTGGATTTCTACTTATTTTATTAAATATCATCTCCACCAAACAGGACAAGCTTGCATCTGTTATAGTTTTGGAGAAAAAATGTGTTCATTTCATGTATGCGCGAAATGCCTTAAAAATGGCTTTAAAATGGATTTGGAGCATGGAGACGATTATCTCGGGATTGCAAGATAACCAAACAAAACTTTTAGTGGATTTCTACTTATTTTATTAAATATCATCTCCACCAAACAGGACAAGCTTGCATCTGTTATAGTTTTGGAGAAAAATGTGTTCATTTCATGTATGCGCGAAATGCCTTAAAAATGGCTTTAAAATGGATTTGGAGCATGGAGACGATTATCTCGGGATTGCAAGATAACCAAACAAAACTTTTAGTGGATTTCTACTTATTTTATTAAATATCATCTCCACCAAACAGGACAAGCTTGCATCTGTTATAGTTTTGGAGAAAAATGTGTTCATTTCATGTATGCGCGAAATGCCTTAAAAATGGCTTTAAAATGGATTTGGAGCATGGAGACGATTATCTCGGGATTGCAAGATAACCAAACAAAACTTTTAGTGGATTTCTACTTATTTTATTAAATATCATCTCCACCAAACAGGACAAGCTTGCATCTGTTATAGTTTTGGAGAAAAATGTGTTCATTTCATGTATGCGCGAAATGCCTTAAAAATGGCTTTAAAATGGATTTGGAGCATGGAGACGATTATCTCGGGATTGCAAGATAACCAAACAAAACTTTTAGTGGATTTCTACTTATTTTATTAAATATCATCTCCACCAAACAGGACAAGCTTGCATCTGTTATAGTTTTGGAGAAAAATGTGTTCATTTCATGTATGCGCGAAATGCCTTAAAAATGGCTTTAAAATGGATTTGGAGCATGGAGACGATTATCTCGGGATTGCAAGATAACCAAACAAAACTTTTAGTGGATTTCTACTTATTTTATTAAATATCATCTCCACCAAACAGGACAAGCTTGCATCTGTTATAGTTTTGGAGAAAAATGTGTTCATTTCATGTATGCGCGAAATGCCTTAAAAATGGCTTTAAAATGGATTTGGAGCATGGAGACGATTATCTCGGGATTGCAAGATAACCAAACAAAACTTTTAGTGGATTTCTACTTATTTTATTAAATATCATCTCCACCAAACAGGACAAGCTTGCATCTGTTATAGTTTTGGAGAAAAATGTGTTCATTTCATGTATGCGCGAAATGCCTTAAAAATGGCTTTAAAATGGATTTGGAGCATGGAGACGATTATCTCGGGATTGCAAGATAACCAAACAAAACTTTTAGTGGATTTCTACTTATTTTATTAAATATCATCTCCACCAAACAGGACAAGCTTGCATCTGTTATAGTTTTGGAGAAAAATGTGTTCATTTCATGTATGCGCGAAATGCCTTAAAAATGGCTTTAAAATGGATTTGGAGCATGGAGACGATTATCTCGGGATTGCAAGATAACCAAACAAAACTTTTAGTGGATTTCTACTTTAAATATATCATCTCCCTCACCAAAACAGGACAAGCTTGCATCTGTTATAGTTTTGGAGAAAAATGTGTTCATTTCATGTATGCGCGAAATGCCTTAAAATGGCTTTAAAATGGATTTGGAGCATGGAGACGATTATCTCGGGATTGCAAGATAACCAAACAAAACTTTTAGTGGATTTCTACTTATTTTATTAAATATCATCTCCACCAAACAGGACAAGCTTGCATCTGTTATAGTTTTGGAGAAAAATGTGTTCATTTCATGTATGCGCGAAATGCCTTAAAAATGGCTTTAAAATGGATTTGGAGCATGGAGACGATTATCTCGGGATTGCAAGATAACCAAACAAAACTTTTAGTGGATTTCTACTTATTTTATTAAATATCATCTCCACCAAACAGGACAAGCTTGCATCTGTTATAGTTTTGGAGAAAAATGTGTTCATTTCATGTATGCGCGAAATGCCTTAAAAATGGCTTTAAAATGGATTTGGAGCATGGAGACGATTATCTCGGGATTGCAAGATAACCAAACAAAACTTTTAGTGGATTTCTACTTATTTTATTAAATATCATCTCCACCAAACAGGACAAGCTTGCATCTGTTATAGTTTTGGAGAAAAATGTGTTCATTTCATGTATGCGCGAAATGCCTTAAAAATGGCTTTAAAATGGATTTGGAGCATGGAGACGATTATCTCGGGATTGCAAGATAACCAAACAAAACTTTTAGTGGATTTCTACTTATTTTATTAAATATCATCTCCACCAAACAGGACAAGCTTGCATCTGTTATAGTTTTGGAGAAAAATGTGTTCATTTCATGTATGCGCGAAATGCCTTAAAAATGGCTTTAAAATGGATTTGGAGCATGGAGACGATTATCTCGGGATTGCAAGATAACCAAACAAAACTTTTAGTGGATTTCTACTTATTTTATTAAATATCATCTCCACCAAACAGGACAAGCTTGCATCTGTTATAGTTTTGGAGAAAAATGTGTTCATTTCATGTATGCGCGAAATGCCTTAAAAATGGCTTTAAAATGGATTTGGAGCATGGAGACGATTATCTCGGGATTGCAAGATAACCAAACAAAACTTTTAGTGGATTTCTACTTATTTTATTAAATATCATCTCCACCAAACAGGACAAGCTTGCATCTGTTATAGTTTTGGAGAAAAATGTGTTCATTTCATGTATGCGCGAAATGCCTTAAAAATGGCTTTAAAATGGATTTGGAGCATGGAGACGATTATCTCGGGATTGCAAGATAACCAAACAAAACTTTTAGTGGATTTCTACTTATTTTATTAAATATCATCTCCACCAAACAGGACAAGCTTGCATCTGTTATAGTTTTGGAGAAAAATGTGTTCATTTCATGTATGCGCGAAATGCCTTAAAAATGGCTTTAAAATGGATTTGGAGCATGGAGACGATTATCTCGGGATTGCAAGATAACCAAACAAAACTTTTAGTGGATTTCTACTTATTTTATTAAATATCATCTCCACCAAACAGGACAAGCTTGCATCTGTTATAGTTTTGGAGAAAAATGTGTTCATTTCATGTATGCGCGAAATGCCTTAAAAATGGCTTTAAAATGGATTTGGAGCATGGAGACGATTATCTCGGGATTGCAAGATAACCAAACAAAACCTTTTAGTGGATTTCTACTTATTTTATTAAATATCATCTCCACCAAACAGGACAAGCTTGCATCTGTTATAGTTTTGGAGAAAAATGTGTTCATTTCATGTATGCGCGAAATGCCTTAAAAATGGCTTTAAAATGGATTTGGAGCATGGAGACGATTATCTCGGGATTGCAAGATAACCAAACAAAACTTTTAGTGGATTTCTACTTATTTTATTAAATATCATCTCCACCAAACAGGACAAGCTTGCATCGTGTTATAGTTTTGGAGAAAAATGTGTTCATTTCATGTATGCGCGAAATGCCTTAAAAATGGCTTTAAAATGGATTTGGAGCATGGAGACGATTATCTCGGGATTGCAAGATAACCAAACAAAACTTTTAGTGGATTTCTACTTATTTTATTAAATATCATCTCCACCAAACAGGACAAGCTTGCATCTGTTATAGTTTTGGAGAAAAATGTGTTCATTTCATGTATGCGCGAAATGCCTTAAAAATGGCTTTAAAATGGATTTGGAGCATGGAGACGATTATCTCGGGATTGCAAGATAACCAAACAAAACTTTTAGTGGATTTCTACTTATTTTATTAAATATCATCTCCACCAAACAGGACAAGCTTGCATCTGTTATAGTTTTGGAGAAAAATGTGTTCATTTCATGTATGCGCGAAATGCCTTAAAAATGGCTTTAAAATGGATTTGGAGCATGGAGACGATTATCTCGGGATTGCAATATAACCAAACAAAACTTTTAGTGGATTTCTACTTATTTTATTAAATATCATCTCCACCAAACAGGACAAGCTTGCATCTGTTATAGTTTTGGAGAAAAATGTGTTCATTTCATGTATGCGCGAAATGCCTTAAAAATGGCTTTAAAATGGATTTGGAGCATGGAGACGATTATCTCGGGATTGCAAGATAACCAAACAAAACTTTTAGTGGATTTCTACTTATTTTATTAAATATCATCTCCACCAAACAGGACAAGCTTGCATCTGTTATAGTTTTGGAGAAAAATGTGTTCATTTCATGTATGCGCGAAATGCCTTAAAAATGGCTTTAAAATGGATTTGGAGCATGGAGACGATTATCTCGGGATTGCAAGATAACCAAACAAAACTTTTAGTGGATTTCTACTTATTTTATTAAATATCATCTCCACCAAACAGGACAAGCTTGCATCTGTTATAGTTTTGGAGAAAAATGTGTTCATTTCATGTATGCGCGAAATGCCTTAAAAATGGCTTTAAAATGGATTTGGAGCATGGAGACGATTATCTCGGGATTGCAAGATAACCAAACAAAACTTTTAGTGGATTTCTACTTATTTTATTAAATATCATCTCCACCAAACAGGACAAGCTTGCATCTGTTATAGTTTTGGAGAAAAATGTGTTCATTTCATGTATGCGCGAAATGCCTTAAAAATGGCTTTAAAATGGATTTGGAGCATGGAGACGATTATCTCGGGATTGCAAGATAACCAAACAAAACTTTTAGTGGATTTCTACTTATTTTATTAAATATCATCTCCACCAAACAGGACAAGCTTGCATCTGTTATAGTTTTGGAGAAAAATGTGTTCATTTCATGTATGCGCGAAATGCCTTAAAAATGGCTTTAAAATGGATGTGGAGCATGGAGACGATTATCTCGGGATTGCAAGATAACCAAACAAAACTTTTAGTGGATTTCTACTTATTTTATTAAATATCATCTCCACCAAACAGGACAAGCTTGCATCTGTTATAGTTTTGGAGAAAAATGTGTTCATTTCATGTATGCGCGAAATGCCTTAAAAATGGCTTTAAAATGGATTTGGAGCATGGAGACGATTATCTCGGGATTGCAAGATAACCAAACAAAAATTTTAGTGGATTTCTACTTATTTTATTAAATATCATCTCCACCAAACAGGACAAGCTTGCATCTGTTATAGTTTTGGAGAAAAATGTGTTCATTTCATGTATGCGCGAAATGCCTTAAAAATGGCTTTAAAATGGATTTGGAGCATGGAGACGATTATCTCGGGATTGCAAGATAACCAAACAAAACTTTTAGTGGATTTCTACTTATTTTATTAAATATCATCTCCACCAAACAGGACAAGCTTGCATCTGTTATAGTTTTGGAGAAAAATGTGTTCATTTCATGTATGCGCGAAATGCCTTAAAAATGGCTTTAAAATGGATTTGGAGCATGGAGACGATTATCTCGGGATTGCAAGATAACCAAACAAAACTTTTAGTGGATTTCTACTTATTTTATTAAATATCATCTCCACCAAACAGGACAAGCTTGCATCTGTTATAGTTTTGGAGAAAAATGTGTTCATTTCATGTATGCGCGAAATGCCTTAAAAATGGCTTTAAAATGGATTTGGAGCATGGAGACGATTATCTCGGGATTGCAAGATAACCAAACAAAACTTTTAGTGGATTTCTACTTATTTTATTAAATATCATCTCCACCAAACAGGACAAGCTTGCATCTGTTATAGTTTTTGGAGAAAAATGTGTTCATTTCATGTATGCGCGAAATGCCTTAAAAATGGCTTTAAAATGGATTTGGAGCATGGAGACGATAATCTCGGATTGCAATATAACCAAACAAAACGTTTAGTGGATTTCTACTTATTTTATTAAATATCATCTCCACCAAACAGGACAAGCTTGCATCTGTTATAGTTTTGGAGAAAAATGTGTTCATTTCATGTATGCGCGAAATGCCTTAAAAATGGCTTTAAAATGGATTTGGAGCATGGAGACGATTATCTCGGGATTGCAAGATAACCAAACAAAACTTTTAGTGGATTTCTACTTATTTTATTAAATATCATCTCCACCAAACAGGACAAGCTTGCATCTGTTATAGTTTTGGAGAAAAATGTGTTCATTTCATGTATGCGCGAAATGCCTTAAAAATGGCTTTAAAATGGATTTGGAGCATGAAGACGATTATCTCGGGATTGCAAGATAACCAAACAAAACTTTTAGTGGATTTCTACTTATTTTATTAAATATCATCTCCACCAAACAGGACAAGCTTGCATCTGTTATAGTTTTGGAGAAAAATGTGTTCATTTCATGTATGCGCGAAATGCCTTAAAAATGGCTTTAAAATGGATTTGGAGCATGGAGACGATTATCTCGGGATTGCAAGATAACCAAACAAAACTTTTAGTGGATTTCTACTTATTTTATTAAATATCATCTCCACCAAACAGGACAAGCTTGCATCTGTTATAGTTTTGGAGAAAAATGTGTTCATTTCATGTATGCGCGAAATGCCTTAAAAATGGCTTTAAAATGGATTTGGAGCATGGAGACGATTATCTCGGGATTGCAAGATAACCAAACAAAACTTTTAGTGGATTTCTACTTATTTTATTAAATATCATCTCCACCAAACAGGACAAGCTTGCATCTGTTATAGTTTTGGAGAAAAATGTGTTCATTTCATGTATGCGCGAAATGCCTTAAAATGGCTTTAAAATGGATTTGGAGCATGGAGACGATTATCTCGGGATTGCAATATAACCAAACAAAACTTTTAGTGGATTTCTACTTATTTTATTAAATATCATCTCCACCAAACAGGACAAGCTTGCATCTGTTATAGTTTTGGAGAAAAATGTGTTCATTTCATGTATGCGCGAAATGCCTTAAAAATGGCTTTAAAATGGATTTGGAGCATGGAGACGATTATCTCGGGATTGCAAGATAACCAAACAAAACTTTTAGTGGATTTCTACTTATTTTATTAAATATCATCTCCACCAAACAGGACAAGCTTGCATCTGTTATAGTTTTGGAGAAAAATGTGTTCATTTCATGTATGCGCGAAATGCCTTAAAAATGGCTTTAAAATGGATTTGGAGCATGGAGACGATTATCTCGGGATTGCAAGATAACCAAACAAAACTTTTAGTGGATTTCTACTTATTTTATTAAATATCATCTCCACCAAACAGGACAAGCTTGCATGTGTTATAGTTTTGGAGAAAAATGTGTTCATTTCATGTATGCGCAAAATGCCTTTGAAATGGCTTTAAAATGGATTTGGAGCATGGAGACGATTATCTCGGGATTGCAAGATAACCAAACAAAACTTTTAGTGGATTTCTACTTATTTTATTAAATATCATCTCCACCAAACAGGACAAGCTTGCATCTGTTATAGTTTTGGAGAAAAATGTGTTCATTTCATGTATGCGCGAAATGCCTTAAAAATGGCTTTAAAATGGATTTGGAGCATGGAGACGATTATCTCGGGATTGCAAGATAACCAAACAAAACTTTTAGTGGTTTTCTACTTATTTTATTAAATATCATCTCCACCAAACAGGACAAGCTTGCATGTGTTATAGTTTTGGAGAAAAATGTGTTCATTTCATGTATGCGCAAAATGCCTTAAAAATGGCTTTAAAATGGATTTGGAGCATGGAGACGATTATCTCGGGATTGCAAGATAACCAAACAAAACTTTTAGTGGATTTCTACTTATTTTATTAAATATCATCTCCACCAAACAGGACAAGCTTGCATCTGTTATAGTTTTGGAGAAAAATGTGTTCATTTCATGTATGCGCGAAATGCCTTAAAAATGGCTTTAAAATGGATTTGGAGCATGGAGACGATTATCTCGGGATTGCAAGATAACCAAACAAAACTTTGAGTGGATTTCTACTTATTTTATTAAATATCATCTCCACCAAACAGGACAAGCTTGCATCTGTTATAGTTTTGGAGAAAAATGTGTTCATTTCATGTATGCGCGAAATGCCTTAAAAATGGCTTTAAAATGGATTTTGAGCATGGAGACGATTATCTCGGGATTGCAAGATAACCAAACAAAACTTTTAGTGGATTTCTACTTATTTTATTAAATATCATCTCCACCAAACAGGACAAGCTTGCATCTGTTATAGTTTTGGAGAAAAATGTGTTCATTTCATGTATGCGCGAAATGCCTTAAAAATGGCTTTAAAATGGATTTGGAGCATGGAGACGATTATCTCGGGATTGCAATATAACCAAACAAAACTTTTAGTGGATTTCTACTTATTTTATTAAATATCATCTCCACCAAACAGGACAAGCTTGCATCTGTTATAGTTTTGGAGAAAAATGTGTTCATTTCATGTATGCGCGAAATGCCTTAAAAATGGCTTTAAAATGGATTTGGAGCATGGAGACGATTATCTCGGGATTGCAAGATAACCAAACAAAACTTTTAGTGGATTTCTACTTATTTTATTAAATATCATCTCCACCAAACAGGACAAGCTTGCATCTGTTATAGTTTTGGAGAAAAATGTGTTCATTTCATGTATGCGCGAAATGCCTTAAAAATGGCTTTAAAATGGATTTGGAGCATGGAGACGATTATCTCGGGATTGCAAGATAACCAAACAAAACTTTTAGTGGATTTCTACTTATTTTATTAAATATCATCTCCACCAAACAGGACAAGCTTGCATCTGTTATAGTTTTGGAGAAAAATGTGTTCATTTCATGTATGCGCGAAATGCCTTAAAAATGGCTTTAAAATGGATTTGGAGCATGGAGACGATTATCTCGGGATTGCAAGATAACCAAACAAAACTTTTAGTGGATTTCTACTTATTTTATTAAATATCATCTCCACCAAACAGGACAAGCTTGCATCTGTTATAGTTTTGGAGAAAAATGTGTTCATTTCATGTATGCGCGAAATGCCTTAAAAATGGCTTTAAAATGGATTTGGAGCATGGAGACGATTATCTCGGGATTGCAAGATAACCAAACAAAACTTTTAGTGGATTTCTACTTATTTTATTAAATATCATCTCCACCAAACAGGACAAGCTTGCATCTGTTATAGTTTTGGAGAAAAATGTGTTCATTTCATGTATGCGCGAAATGCCTTAAAAATGGCTTTAAAATGGATTTGGAGCATGGAGACGATTATCTCGGGATTGCAAGATAACCAAACAAAACTTTTAGTGGATTTCTACTTATTTTATTAAATATCATCTCCACCAAACAGGACAAGCTTGTTTGTTTGGTTATCTTGCAATCCCGAGATAATCGTCTCCATGCTCCAAATCCATTTTAAAGCCATTTTTAAGGCATTTCGCGCATACATGAAATGAACACATTTTTCTCCAAAACTATAACAGATGCAAGCTTGTCCTGTTTGGTGGAGATGATATTTAATAAAATAAGTAGAAATCCACTAAAAGTTTTGTTTGGTTATATTGCAATCCCGAGATAATCGTCTCCATGCTCCAAATCCATTTTAAAGCCATTTTTAAGGCATTTCGCGCATACATGAAATGAACACATTTTTCTCCAAAACTATAACAGATGCAAGCTTGTCCTGTTTGGTGGAGATGATATTTAATAAAATAAGTAGAAATTCACTAAAAGTTTTGTTTGGTTATCTTGCAATCCCGAGATAATCGTCTCCATGCTCCAAATCCATTTTAAAGCCATTTTTAAGGCATTTCGCGCATACATGAAATGAACACATTTTTCTCCAAAACTATAACAGATGCAAGCTTGTCCTGTTTGGTGGAGATGATATTTAATAAAATAAGTAGAAATCCACTAAAAGTTTTGTTTGGTTATCTTGCAATCCCGAGATAATCGTCTCCATGCTCCAAATCCATTTTAAAGCCATTTTTAAGGCATTTCGCGCATACATGAAATGAACACATTTTTCTCCAAAACTATAACAGATGCAAGCTTGTCCTGTTTGGTGGAGATGATATTTAATAAAATAAGTAGAAATCCACTAAAAGTTTTGTTTGGTTATCTTGCAATCCCGAGATAATCGTCTCCATGCTCCAAATCCATTTTAAAGCCATTTTTAAGGCATTTCGCGCATACATGAAATGAACACATTTTTCTCCAAAACTATAACAGATGCAAGCTTGTCCTGTTTGGTGGAGATGATATTTAATAAAATAAGTAGAAATCCACTAAAAGTTTTGTTTGGTTATATTGCAATCCCGAGATAATCGTCTCCATGCTCCAAATCCATTTTAAAGCCATTTTTAAGGCATTTCGCGCATACATGAAATGAACACATTTTTCTCCAAAACTATAACAGATGCAAGCTTGTCCTGTTTGGTGGAGATGATATTTAATAAAATAAGTAGAAATTCACTAAAAGTTTTGTTTGGTTATCTTGCAATCCCGAGATAATCGTCTCCATGCTCCAAATCCATTTTAAAGCCATTTTTAAGGCATTTCGCGCATACATGAAATGAACACATTTTTCTCCAAAACTATAACAGATGCAAGCTTGTCCTGTTTGGTGGAGATGATATTTAATAAAATAAGTAGAAATCCACTAAAAGTTTTGTTTGGTTATCTTGCAATCCCGAGATAATCGTCTCCATGCTCCAAATCCATTTTAAAGCCATTTTTAAGGCATTTCGCGCATACATGAAATGAACACATTTTTCTCCAAAACTATAACAGATGCAAGCTTGTCCTGTTTGGTGGAGATGATATTTAATAAAATAAGTAGAAATCCACTAAAAGTTTTGTTTGGTTATCTTGCAATCCCGAGATAATCGTCTCCATGCTCCAAATCCATTTTAAAGCCATTTTTAAGGCATTTCGCGCATACATGAAATGAACACATTTTTCTCCAAAACTATAACAGATGCAAGCTTGTCCTGTTTGGTGGAGATGATATTTAATAAAATAAGTAGAAATCCACTAAAAGTTTAGTTTGGTTATCTTGCAATCCCGAGATAATCGTCTCCATGCTCCAAATCCATTTTAAAGCCATTTTTAAGGCATTTCGCGCATACATGAAATGAACACATTTTTCTCCAAAACTATAACAGATGCAAGCTTGTCCTGTTTGGTGGAGATGATATTTAATAAAATAAGTAGAAATCCACTAAAAGTTTTGTTTGGTTATCTTGCAATCCCGAGATAATCGTCTCCATGCTCCAAATCCATTTTAAAGCCATTTTTAAGGCATTTCGCGCATACATGAAATGAACACATTTTTCTCCAAAACTATAACAGATGCAAGCTTGTCCTGTTTGGTGGAGATGATATTTAATAAAATAAGTAGAAATCCACTAAAAGTTTTGTTTGGTTATATTGCAATCCCGAGATAATCGTCTCCATGCTCCAAATCCATTTTAAAGCCATTTTTAAGGCATTTCGCGCATACATGAAATGAACACATTTTTCTCCAAAACTATAACAGATGCAAGCTTGTCCTGTTTGGTGGAGATGATATTTAATAAAATAAGTAGAAATCCACTAAAAGTTTTGTTTGGTTATCTTGCAATCCCGAGATAATCGTCTCCATGCTCCAAATCCATTTTAAAGCCATTTTTAAGGCATTTCGCGCATACATGAAATGAACACATTTTTCTCCAAAACTATAACAGATGCAAGCTTGTCCTGTTTGGTGGAGATGATATTTAATAAAATAAGTAGAAATCCACTAAAAGTTTTGTTTGGTTATCTTGCAATCCCGAGATAATCGTCTCCATGCTCCAAATCCATTTTAAAGCCATTTTTAAGGCATTTCGCGCATACATGAAATGAACACATTTTTCTCCAAAACTATAACAGATGCAAGCTTGTCCTGTTTGGTGGAGATGATATTTAATAAAATAAGTAGAAATCCACTAAAAGTTTTGTTTGGTTATCTTGCAATCCCGAGATAATCGTCTCCATGCTCCAAATCCATTTTAAAGCCATTTTTAAGGCATTTCGCGCATACATGAAATGAACACATTTTTCTCCAAAACTATAACAGATGCAAGCTTGTCCTGTTTGGTGGAGATGATATTTAATAAAATAAGTAGAAATCCACTAAAAGTTTTGTTTGGTTATCTTGCAATCCCGAGATAATCGTCTCCATGCTCCAAATCCATTTTAAAGCCATTTTTAAGGCATTTCGCGCATACATGAAATGAACACATTTTTCTCCAAAACTATAACAGATGCAAGCTTGTCCTGTTTGGTGGAGATGATATTTAATAAAATAAGTAGAAATCCACTAAAAGTTTTGTTTGGTTATATTGCAATCCCGAGATAATCGTCTCCATGCTCCAAATCCATTTTAAAGCCATTTTTAAGGCATTTCGCGCATACATGAAATGAACACATTTTTCTCCAAAACTATAACAGATGCAAGCTTGTCCTGTTTGGTGGAGATGATATTTAATAAAATAAGTAGAAATCCACTAAAAGTTTTGTTTGGTTATCTTGCAATCCCGAGATAATCGTCTCCATGCTCGAAATCCATTTTAAAGCCATTTTTAAGGCATTTCGCGCATACATGAAATGAACACATTTTTCTCCAAAACTATAACAGATGCAAGCTTGTCCTGTTTGGTGGAGATGATATTTAATAAAATAAGTAGAAATCCACTTAAAGTTTTGTTTGGTTATCTTGCAATCCCGAGATAATCGTCTCCATGCTCCAAATCCATTTTAAAGCCATTTTTAAGGCATTTCGCGCATACATGAAATGAACACATTTTTCTCCAAAACTATAACAGATGCAAGCTTGTCCTGTTTGGTGGAGATGATATTTAATAAAATAAGTAGAAATCCACTAAAAGTTTTGTTTGGTTATCTTGCAATCCCGAGATAATCGTCTCCATGCTCCAAATCCATTTTAAAGCCATTTTTAAGGCATTTCGCGCATACATGAAATGAACACATTTTTCTCCAAAACTATAACAGATGCAAGCTTGTCCTGTTTGGTGGAGATGATATTTAATAAAATAAGTAGAAATCCACTAAAAGTTTTGTTTGGTTATCTTGCAATCCCGAGATAATCGTCTCCATGCTCCAAATCCATTTTAAAGCCATTTTTAAGGCATTTCGCGCATACATGAAATGAACACATTTTTCTCCAAAACTATAACAGATGCAAGCTTGTCCTGTTTGGTGGAGATGATATTTAATAAAATAAGTAGAAATCCACTAAAAGTTTTGTTTGGTTATCTTGCAATCCCGAGATAATCGTCTCCATGCTCCAAATCCATTTTAAAGCCATTTTTAAGGCATTTCGCGCATACATGAAATGAACACATTTTTCTCCAAAACTATAACAGATGCAAGCTTGTCCTGTTTGGTGGAGATGATATTTAATAAAATAAGTAGAAATCCACTAAAAGTTTTGTTTGGTTATCTTGCAATCCCGAGATAATCGTCTCCATGCTCCAAATCCATTTTAAAGCCATTTTTAAGGCATTTCGCGCATACATGAAATGAACACATTTTTCTCCAAAACTATAACAGATGCAAGCTTGTCCTGTTTGGTGGAGATGATATTTAATAAAATAAGTAGAAATCCACTAAAAGTTTTGTTTGGTTATCTTGCAATCCCGAGATAATCGTCTCCATGCTCCAAATCCATTTTAAAGCCATTTTTAAGGCATTTCGCGCATACATGAAATGAACACATTTTTCTCCAAAACTATAACAGATGCAAGCTTGTCCTGTTTGGTGGAGATGATATTTAATAAAATAAGTAGAAATCCACTAAAAGTTTTGTTTGGTTATATTGCAATCCCGAGATAATCGTCTCCATGCTCCAAATCCATTTTAAAGCCATTTTTAAGGCATTTCGCGCATACATGAAATGAACACATTTTTCTCCAAAACTATAACAGATGCAAGCTTGTCCTGTTTGGTGGAGATGATATTTAATAAAATAAGTAGAAATCCACTAAAAGTTTTGTTTGGTTATCTTGCAATCCCGAGATAATCGTCTCCATGCTCCAAATCCATTTTAAAGCCATTTTTAAGGCATTTCGCGCATACATGAAATGAACACATTTTTCTCCAAAACTATAACAGATGCAAGCTTGTCCTGTTTGGTGGAGATGATATTTAATAAAATAAGTAGAAATCCACTAAAAGTTTTGTTTGGTTATCTTGCAATCCCGAGATAATCGTCTCCATGCTCCAAATCCATTTTAAAGCCATTTTTAAGGCATTTCGCGCATACATGAAATGAACACATTTTTCTCCAAAACTATAACAGATGCAAGCTTGTCCTGTTTGGTGGAGATGATATTTAATAAAATAAGTAGAAATCCACTAAAAGTTTTGTTTGGTTATCTTGCAATCCCGAGATAATCGTCTCCATGCTCCAAATCCATTTTAAAGCCATTTTTAAGGCATTTCGCGCATACATGAAATGAACACATTTTTCTCCAAAACTATAACAGATGCAAGCTTGTCCTGTTTGGTGGAGATGATATTTAATAAAATAAGTAGAAATCCACTAAAAGTTTTGTTTGGTTATCTTGCAATCCCGAGATAATCGTCTCCATGCTCCAAATCCATTTTAAAGCCATTTTTAAGGCATTTCGCGCATACATGAAATGAACACATTTTTCTCCAAAACTATAACAGATGCAAGCTTGTCCTGTTTGGTGGAGATGATATTTAATAAAATAAGTAGAAATCCACTAAAAGTTTTGTTTGGTTATCTTGCAATCCCGAGATAATCGTCTCCATGCTCCAAATCCATTTTAAAGCCATTTTTAAGGCATTTCGCGCATACATGAAATGAACACATTTTTCTCCAAAACTATAACAGATGCAAGCTTGTCCTGTTTGGTGGAGATGATATTTAATAAAATAAGTAGAAATCCACTAAAAGTTTTGTTTGGTTATCTTGCAATCCCGAGATAATCGTCTCCATGCTCCAAATCCATTTTAAAGCCATTTTTAAGGCATTTCGCGCATACATGAAATGAACACATTTTTCTCCAAAACTATAACAGATGCAAGCTTGTCCTGTTTGGTGGAGATGATATTTAATAAAATAAGTAGAAATCCACTAAAAGTTTTGTTTGGTTATATTGCAATCCCGAGATAATCGTCTCCATGCTCCAAATCCATTTTAAAGCCATTTTTAAGGCATTTCGCGCATACATGAAATGAACACATTTTTCTCCAAAACTATAACAGATGCAAGCTTGTCCTGTTTGGTGGAGATGATATTTAATAAAATAAGTAGAAATCCACTAAAAGTTTTGTTTGGTTATATTGCAATCCCGAGATAATCGTCTCCATGCTCCAAATCCATTTTAAAGCCATTTTTAAGGCATTTCGCGCATACATGAAATGAACACATTTTTCTCCAAAACTACAACAGATGCAAGCTTGTCCTGTTTGGTGGAGATGATATTTAATAAAATAAGTAGAAATCCACTAAAGGTTTTGTTTGGTTATCTTGCAATCCCGAGATAATCGTCTCCATGCTCCAAATCCATTTTAAAGCCATTTTTAAGGCACATCGCGCATACATGAAATGAACACATTTTTCTCCAAAACTATAACACATGCAAGCTTGTCCTGTTTGGTGGAGATGATATTTAATAAAATAAGTAGAAATCCACTAAAAGTTTTGTTTGGTTATCTTGCAATCCCGAGATAATCATTTTATGTATGCGCAAAATGCCTTTGAAATGGCTTTAAAATGGATTTGGAGCATGGAGACGATTATCTCAGGATGGCAATATAAACAAACGAAACTTTTAGTAGATTTCTACTTATTTTATTAAATATTATCTCCACCAAACAGGACAAGCTTGCATCTGTTATAGTTTTGGAGAAAAATGTGTTCATTTCATGTATGCGCGAAATGCCTTAAAAATGGCTTTAAAATGGATTTGGAGCATGGAGACGATTATCTCGGGATTGCAAGATAACCAAACAAAACTTTTAGTGGATTTCTACTTATTTTATTAAATATCATCTCCACCAAACAGGACAAGCTTGCATCTGTTATAGTTTTGGAGAAAAATGTGTTCATTTCATGTATGCGCGAAATGCCTTAAAAATGGCTTTAAAATGGATTTGGAGCATGGAGACGATTATCTCGGGATTGCAAGATAACCAAACAAACAAGCTTGTCCTGTTTGGTGGAGATGATATTTAATAAAATAAGTAGAAATCCACTAAAAGTTTTGTTTGGTTATATTGCAATCCCGAGATAATCGTCTCCATGCTCCAAATCCATTTTAAAGCCATTTTTAAGGCATTTCGCGCATACATGAAATGAACACATTTTTCTCCAAAACTATAACAGATGCAAGCTTGTCCTGTTTGGTGGAGATGATATTTAATAAAATAAGTAGAAATCCACTAAAAGTTTTGTTTGGTTATCTTGCAATCCCGAGATAATCGTCTCCATGCTCCAAATCCATTTTAAAGCCATTTTTAAGGCATTTCGCGCATACATGAAATGAACACATTTTTCTCCAAAACTATAACAGATGCAAGCTTGTCCTGTTTGGTGGAGATGATATTTAATAAAATAAGTAGAAATCCAGTAAAAGTTTTGTTTGGTTATCTTGCAATCCCGAGATAATCGTCTCCATGCTCCAAATCCATTTTAAAGCCATTTTTAAGGCATTTCGCGCATACATGAAATGAACACATTTTTCTCCAAAACTATAACAGATGCAAGCTTGTCCTGTTTGGTGGAGATGATATTTAATAAAATAAGTAGAAATCCACTAAAAGTTTTGTTTGGTTATCTTGCAATCCCGAGATAATCGTCTCCATGCTCCAAATCCATTTTAAAGCCATTTTTAAGGCATTTCGCGCATACATGAAATGAACACATTTTTCTCCAAAACTATAACAGATGCAAGCTTGTCCTGTTTGGTGGAGATGATATTTAATAAAATAAGTAGAAATCCACTAAAAGTTTTGTTTGGTTATATTGCAATCCCGAGATAATCGTCTCCATGCTCCAAATCCATTTTAAAGCCATTTTTAAGGCATTTCGCGCATACATGAAATGAACACATTTTTCTCCAAAACTATAACAGATGCAAGCTTGTCCTGTTTGGTGGAGATGATATTTAATAAAATAAGTAGAAATCCACTAAAAGTTTTGTTTGGTTATCTTGCAATCCCGAGATAATCGTCTCCATGCTCCAAATCCATTTTAAAGCCATTTTTAAGGCATTTCGCGCATACATGAAATGAACACATTTTTCTCCAAAACTATAACAGATGCAAGCTTGTCCTGTTTGGTGGAGATGATATTTAATAAAATAAGTAGAAATCCACTAAAAGTTTTGTTTGGTTATCTTGCAATCCCAAGATAATCATTTTATGTATGCGCAAAATGCCTTTGAAATGGCTTTAAAATGGATTTGGAGCATGGAGACGATTATCTCAGGATGGCAATATAAACAAACGAAACTTTTAGTAGATTTCTACTTATTTTATTAAATATTATCTCCACCAAACAGGACAAGCTTGCATCTGTTATAGTTTTGGAGAAAAATGTGTTCATTTCATGTATGCGCGAAATGCCTTAAAAATGGCTTTAAAATGGATTTGGAGCATGGAGACGATTATCTCGGGATTGCAAGATAACCAAACAAAACTTTTAGTGGATTTCTACTTATTTTATTAAATATCATCTCCACCAAACAGGACAAGCTTGCATCTGTTATAGTTTTGGAGAAAAATGTGTTCATTTCATGTATGCGCGAAATGCCTTAAAAATGGCTTTAAAATGGATTTGGAGCATGGAGACGATTATCTCGGGATTGCAAGATAACCAAACAAACAAGCTTGTCCTGTTTGGTGGAGATGATATTTAATAAAATAAGTAGAAATCCACTAAAAGTTTTGTTTGGTTATCTTGCAATCCCGAGATAATCGTCTCCATGCTCCAAATCCATTTTAAAGCCATTTTTAAGGCATTTCGCGCATACATGAAATGAACACATTTTTCTCCAAAACTATAACAGATGCAAGCTTGTCCTGTTTGGTGGAGATGATATTTAATAAAATAAGTAGAAATCCACTAAAAGTTTTGTTTGGTTATCTTGCAATCCCGAGATAATCGTCTCCATGCTCCAAATCCATTTTAAAGCCATTTTTAAGGCATTTCGCGCATACATGAAATGAACACATTTTTCTCCAAAACTATAACAGATGCAAGCTTGTCCTGTTTGGTGGAGATGATATTTAATAAAATAAGTAGAAATCCACTAAAAGTTTTGTTTGGTTATCTTGCAATCCCGAGATAATCGTCTCCATGCTCCAAATCCATTTTAAAGCCATTTTTAAGGCATTTCGCGCATACATGAAATGAACACATTTTTCTCCAAAACTATAACAGATGCAAGCTTGTCCTGTTTGGTGGAGATGATATTTATTAAAATAAGTAGAAATCCAGTAAAAGTTTTGTTTGGTTATCTTGCAATCCCGAGATAATCGTCTCCATGCTCCAAATCCATTTTAAAGCCATTTTTAAGGCATTTCGCGCATACATGAAATGAACACATTTTTCTCCAAAACTATAACAGATGCAAGCTTGTCCTGTTTGGTGGAGATGATATTTAATAAAATAAGTAGAAATCCACTAAAAGTTTTGTTTGGTTATCTTGCAATCCCGAGATAATCGTCTCCATGCTCCAAATCCATTTTAAAGCCATTTTTAAGGCATTTCGCGCATACATGAAATGAACACATTTTTCTCCAAAACTATAACAGATGCAAGCTTGTCCTGTTTGGTGGAGATGATATTTAATAAAATAAGTAGAAATCCACTAAAAGTTTTGTTTGGTTATATTGCAATCCCGAGATAATCGTCTCCATGCTCCAAATCCATTTTAAAGCCATTTTTAAGGCATTTCGCGCATACATGAAATGAACACATTTTTCTCCAAAACTATAACAGATGCAAGCTTGTCCTGTTTGGTGGAGATGATATTTAATAAAATAAGTAGAAATCCACTAAAAGTTTTGTTTGGTTATCTTGCAATCCCGAGATAATCGTCTCCATGCTCCAAATCCATTTTAAAGCCATTTTTAAGGCAGTTCGCGCATACATGAAATGAACACATTTTTCTCCAAAACTATAACAGATGCAAGCTTGTCCTGTTTGGTGGAGATGATATTTAATAAAATAAGTAGAAATCCACTAAAAGTTTTGTTTGGTTATCTTGCAATCCCAAGATAATCATTTTATGTATGCGCAAAATGCCTTTGAAATGGCTTTAAAATGGATTTGGAGCATGGAGACGATTATCTCAGGATGGCAATATAAACAAACGAAACTTTTAGTAGATTTCTACTTATTTTATTAAATATTATCTCCACCAAACAGGACAAGCTTGCATCTGTTATAGTTTTGGAGAAAAATGTGTTCATTTCATGTATGCGCGAAATGCCTTAAAAATGGCTTTAAAATGGATTTGGAGCATGGAGACGATTATCTCGGGATTGCAAGATAACCAAACAAAACTTTTAGTGGATTTCTACTTATTTTATTAAATATCATCTCCACCAAACAGGACAAGCTTGCATCTGTTATAGTTTTGGAGAAAAATGTGTTCATTTCATGTATGCGCGAAATGCCTTAAAAATGGCTTTAAAATGGATTTGGAGCATGGAGACGATTATCTCGGGATTGCAAGATAACCAAACAAACAAGCTTGTCCTGTTTGGTGGAGATGATATTTAATAAAATAAGTAGAAATCCACTAAAAGTTTTGTTTGGTTATATTGCAATCCCGAGATAATCGTCTCCATGCTCCAAATCCATTTTAAAGCCATTTTTAAGGCATTTCGCGCATACATGAAATGAACACATTTTTCTCCAAAACTATAACAGATGCAAGCTTGTCCTGTTTGGTGGAGATGATATTTAATAAAATAAGTAGAAATCCACTAAAAGTTTTGTTTGGTTATCTTGCAATCCCGAGATAATCGTCTCCATGCTCCAAATCCATTTTAAAGCCATTTTTAAGGCATTTCGCGCATACATGAAATGAACACATTTTTCTCCAAAACTATAACAGATGCAAGCTTGTCCTGTTTGGTGGAGATGATATTTAATAAAATAAGTAGAAATCCAGTAAAAGTTTTGTTTGGTTATCTTGCAATCCCGAGATAATCGTCTCCATGCTCCAAATCCATTTTAAAGCCATTTTTAAGGCATTTCGCGCATACATGAAATGAACACATTTTTCTCCAAAACTATAACAGATGCAAGCTTGTCCTGTTTGGTGGAGATGATATTTAATAAAATAAGTAGAAATCCACTAAAAGTTTTGTTTGGTTATCTTGCAATCCCGAGATAATCGTCTCCATGCTCCAAATCCATTTTAAAGCCATTTTTAAGGCATTTCGCGCATACATGAAATGAACACATTTTTCTCCAAAACTATAACAGATGCAAGCTTGTCCTGTTTGGTGGAGATGATATTTAATAAAATAAGTAGAAATCCACTAAAAGTTTTGTTTGGTTATATTGCAATCCCGAGATAATCGTCTCCATGCTCCAAATCCATTTTAAAGCCATTTTTAAGGCATTTCGCGCATACATGAAATGAACACATTTTTCTCCAAAACTATAACAGATGCAAGCTTGTCCTGTTTGGTGGAGATGATATTTAATAAAATAAGTAGAAATCCACTAAAAGTTTTGTTTGGTTATCTTGCAATCCCGAGATAATCGTCTCCATGCTCCAAATCCATTTTAAAGCCATTTTTAAGGCATTTCGCGCATACATGAAATGAACACATTTTTCTCCAAAACTATAACAGATGCAAGCTTGTCCTGTTTGGTGGAGATGATATTTAATAAAATAAGTAGAAATCCACTAAAAGTTTTGTTTGGTTATCTTGCAATCCCAAGATAATCATTTTATGTATGCGCAAAATGCCTTTGAAATGGCTTTAAAATGGATTTGGAGCATGGAGACGATTATCTCAGGATGGCAATATAAACAAACGAAACTTTTAGTAGATTTCTACTTATTTTATTAAATATTATCTCCACCAAACAGGACAAGCTTGCATCTGTTATAGTTTTGGAGAAAAATGTGTTCATTTCATGTATGCGCGAAATGCCTTAAAAATGGCTTTAAAATGGATTTGGAGCATGGAGACGATTATCTCGGGATTGCAAGATAACCAAACAAAACTTTTAGTGGATTTCTACTTATTTTATTAAATATCATCTCCACCAAACAGGACAAGCTTGCATCTGTTATAGTTTTGGAGAAAAATGTGTTCATTTCATGTATGCGCGAAATGCCTTAAAAATGGCTTTAAAATGGATTTGGAGCATGGAGACGATTATCTCGGGATTGCAAGATAACCAAACAAACAAGCTTGTCCTGTTTGGTGGAGATGATATTTAATAAAATAAGTAGAAATCCACTAAAAGTTTTGTTTGGTTATCTTGCAATCCCGAGATAATCGTCTCCATGCTCCAAATCCATTTTAAAGCCATTTTTAAGGCATTTCGCGCATACATGAAATGAACACATTTTTCTCCAAAACTATAACAGATGCAAGCTTGTCCTGTTTGGTGGAGATGATATTTAATAAAATAAGTAGAAATCCACTAAAAGTTTTGTTTGGTTATCTTGCAATCCCGAGATAATCGTCTCCATGCTCCAAATCCATTTTAAAGCCATTTTTAAGGCATTTCGCGCATACATGAAATGAACACATTTTTCTCCAAAACTATAACAGATGCAAGCTTGTCCTGTTTGGTGGAGATGATATTTAATAAAATAAGTAGAAATCCACTAAAAGTTTTGTTTGGTTATCTTGCAATCCCGAGATAATCGTCTCCATGCTCCAAATCCATTTTAAAGCCATTTTTAAGGCATTTCGCGCATACATGAAATGAACACATTTTTCTCCAAAACTATAACAGATGCAAGCTTGTCCTGTTTGGTGGAGATGATATTTAATAAAATAAGTAGAAATCCAGTAAAAGTTTTGTTTGGTTATCTTGCAATCCCGAGATAATCGTCTCCATGCTCCAAATCCATTTTAAAGCCATTTTTAAGGCATTTCGCGCATACATGAAATGAACACATTTTTCTCCAAAACTATAACAGATGCAAGCTTGTCCTGTTTGGTGGAGATGATATTTAATAAAATAAGTAGAAATCCACTAAAAGTTTTGTTTGGTTATCTTGCAATCCCGAGATAATCGTCTCCATGCTCCAAATCCATTTTAAAGCCATTTTTAAGGCATTTCGCGCATACATGAAATGAACACATTTTTCTCCAAAACTATAACAGATGCAAGCTTGTCCTGTTTGGTGGAGATGATATTTAATAAAATAAGTAGAAATCCACTAAAAGTTTTGTTTGGTTATATTGCAATCCCGAGATAATCGTCTCCATGCTCCAAATCCATTTTAAAGCCATTTTTAAGGCATTTCGCGCATACATGAAATGAACACATTTTTCTCCAAAACTATAACAGATGCAAGCTTGTCCTGTTTGGTGGAGATGATATTTAATAAAATAAGTAGAAATCCACTAAAAGTTTTGTTTGGTTATCTTGCAATCCCGAGATAATCGTCTCCATGCTCCAAATCCATTTTAAAGCCATTTTTAAGGCATTTCGCGCATACATGAAATGAACACATTTTTCTCCAAAACTATAACAGATGCAAGCTTGTCCTGTTTGGTGGAGATGATATTTAATAAAATAAGTAGAAATCCACTAAAAGTTTTGTTTGGTTATCTTGCAATCCCGAGATAATCGTCTCCATGCTCCAAATCCATTTTAAAGCCATTTTTAAGGCATTTCGCGCACACATGAAATGAACACATTTTTCTCCAAAACTATAACAGATGCAAGCTTGTCCTGTTTGGTGGAGATGATATTTAATAAAATAAGTAGAAATCCACTAAAAGTTTTGTTTGGTTATATTGCAATCCCGAGATAATCGTCTCCATGCTCCAAATCCATTTTAAAGCCATTTTTAAGGCATTTCGCGCATACATGAAATGAACACATTTTTCTCCAAAACTATAACAGATGCAAGCTTGTCCTGTTTGGTGGAGATGATATTTAATAAAATAAGTAGAAATCCACTAAAAGTTTTGTTTGGTTATCTTGCAATACCGAGATAATCGTCTCCATGCTCCAAATCCATTTTAAAGCCATTTTTAAGGCACTTCGCGCATACATGAAATGAACACATTTTTCTCCAAAACTATAACACATGCAAGCTTGTCCTGTTTGGTGGAGATGATATTTAATAAAATAAGTAGAAATCCACTAAAAGTTTTGTTTGGTTATCTTGCAATCCCGAGATAATCATTTCATGTATGCGCAAAATGCCTTTGAAATGGCTTTAAAATGGATTTGGAGCATGGAGACGATTATCTCAGGATGGCAATATAAACAAACGAAACTTTTAGTAGATTTCTACTTATTTTATTAAATATTATCTCCACCAAACAGGACAAGCTTGCATCTGTTATAGTTTTGGAGAAAAGTGTGTTCATTTCATGTATGCGCGAAATGCCTTAAAAATGGCTTTAAAATGGATTTGGAGCATGGAGACGATTATCTCGGGATTGCAAGATAACCAAACAAAACTTTTAGTGGATTTCTACTTATTTTATTAAATATCATCTCCACCAAACAGGACAAGCTTGCATCTGTTATAGTTTTGGAGAGAAATGTGTTCATTTCATGTATGCGCGAAATGCCTTAAAAATGGCTTTAAAATGGATTTGGAGCATGGAGACGATTATCTCGGGATTGCAAGATAACCAAACAAACAAGCTTGTCCTGTTTGGTGGAGATGATATTTAATAAAATAAGTAGAAATCCACTAAAAGTTTTGTTTGGTTATCTTGCAATCCCGAGATAATCGTCTCCATGCTCCAAATCCATTTTAAAGCCATTTTTAAGGCATTTCGCGCATACATGAAATGAACACATTTTTCTCCAAAACTATAACAGATGCAAGCTTGTCCTGTTTGGTGGAGATGATATTTAATAAAATAAGTAGAAATCCACTAAAAGTTTTGTTTGGTTATCTTGCAATCCCGAGATAATCGTCTCCATGCTCCAAATCCATTTTAAAGCCATTTTTAAGGCATTTCGCGCATACATGAAATGAACACATTTTTCTCCAAAACTATAACAGATGCAAGCTTGTCCTGTTTGGTGGAGATGATATTTAATAAAATAAGTAGAAATCCACTAAAAGTTTTGTTTGGTTATCTTGCAATCCCGAGATAATCGTCTCCATGCTCCAAATCCATTTTAAAGCCATTTTTAAGGCATTTCGCGCATACATGAAATGAACACATTTTTCTCCAAAACTATAACAGATGCAAGCTTGTCCTGTTTGGTGGAGATGATATTTAATAAAATAAGTAGAAATCCACTAAAAGTTTTGTTTGGTTATCTTGCAATCCCGAGATAATCGTCTCCATGCTCCAAATCCATTTTAAAGCCATTTTTAAGGCATTTCGCGCATACATGAAATGAACACATTTTTCTCCAAAACTATAACAGATGCAAGCTTGTCCTGTTTGGTGGAGATGATATTTAATAAAATAAGTAGAAATCCACTAAAAGTTTTGTTTGGTTATCTTGCAATCCCGAGATAATCGTCTCCATGCTCCAAATCCATTTTAAAGCCATTTTTAAGGCATTTCGCGCATACATGAAATGAACACATTTTTCTCCAAAACTATAACAGATGCAAGCTTGTCCTGTTTGGTGGAGATGATATTTAATAAAATAAGTAGAAATCCACTAAAAGTTTTGTTTGGTTATCTTGCAATCCCGAGATAATCGTCTCCATGCTCCAAATCCATTTTAAAGCCATTTTTAAGGCATTTCGCGCATACATGAAATGAACACATTTTTCTCCAAAACTATAACAGATGCAAGCTTGTCCTGTTTGGTGGAGATGATATTTAATAAAATAAGTAGAAATCCACTAAAAGTTTTGTTTGGTTATATTGCAATCCCGAGATAATCGTCTCCATGCTCCAAATCCATTTTAAAGCCATTTTTAAGGCATTTCGCGCATACATGAAATGAACACATTTTTCTCCAAAACTATAACAGATGCAAGCTTGTCCTGTTTGGTGGAGATGATATTTAATAAAATAAGTAGAAATCCACTAAAAGTTTTGTTTGGTTATCTTGCAATCCCGAGATAATCGTCTCCATGCTCCAAATCCATTTTAAAGCCATTTTTAAGGCATTTCGCGCATACATGAAATGAACACATTTTTCTCCAAAACTATAACAGATGCAAGCTTGTCCTGTTTGGTGGAGATGATATTTAATAAAATAAGTAGAAATCCACTCAAAGTTTTGTTTGGTTATCTTGCAATCCCGAGATAATCGTCTCCATGCTCCAAATCCATTTTAAAGCCATTTTTAAGGCATTTCGCGCATACATGAAATGAACACATTTTTCTCCAAAACTATAACAGATGCAAGCTTGTCCTGTTTGGTGGAGATGATATTTAATAAAATAAGTAGAAATCCACTAAAAGTTTTGTTTGGTTATCTTGCAATCCCGAGATAATCGTCTCCATGCTCCAAATCCATTTTAAAGCCATTTTTAAGGCATTTCGCGCATACATGAAATGAACACATTTTTCTCCAAAACTATAACAGATGCAAGCTTGTCCTGTTTGGTGGAGATGATATTTAATAAAATAAGTAGAAATCCACTAAAAGTTTTGTTTGGTTATCTTGCAATCCCGAGATAATCGTCTCCATGCTCCAAATCCATTTTAAAGCCATTTTTAAGGCATTTCGCGCATACATGAAATGAACACATTTTTCTCCAAAACTATAACAGATGCAAGCTTGTCCTGTTTGGTGGAGATGATATTTAATAAAATAAGTAGAAATCCACTAAAAGTTTTGTTTGGTTATCTTGCAATCCCGAGATAATCGTCTCCATGCTCCAAATCCATTTTAAAGCCATTTTTAAGGCATTTCGCGCATACATGAAATGAACACATTTTTCTCCAAAACTATAACAGATGCAAGCTTGTCCTGTTTGGTGGAGATGATATTTAATAAAATAAGTAGAAATCCACTAAAAGTTTTGTTTGGTTATCTTGCAATCCCGAGATAATCGTCTCCATGCTCCAAATCCATTTTAAAGCCATTTTTAAGGCATTTCGCGCATACATGAAATGAACACATTTTTCTCCAAAACTATAACAGATGCAAGCTTGTCCTGTTTGGTGGAGATGATATTTAATAAAATAAGTAGAAATCCACTAAAAGTTTTGTTTGGTTATCTTGCAATCCCGAGATAATCGTCTCCATGCTCCAAATCCATTTTAAAGCCATTTTTAAGGCATTTCGCGCATACATGAAATGAACACATTTTTCTCCAAAACTATAACAGATGCAAGCTTGTCCTGTTTGGTGGAGATGATATTTAATAAAATAAGTAGAAATCCACTAAAAGTTTTGTTTGGTTATCTTGCAATCCCGAGATAATCGTCTCCATGCTCCAAATCCATTTTAAAGCCATTTTTAAGGCATTTCGCGCATACATGAAATGAACACATTTTTCTCCAAAACTATAACAGATGCAAGCTTGTCCTGTTTGGTGGAGATGATATTTAATAAAATAAGTAGAAATCCACTAAAAGTTTTGTTTGGTTATCTTGCAATCCCGAGATAATCGTCTCCATGCTCCAAATCCATTTTAAAGCCATTTTTAAGGCATTTCGCGCATACATGAAATGAACACATTTTTCTCCAAAACTATAACAGATGCAAGCTTGTCCTGTTTGGTGGAGATGATATTTAATAAAATAAGTAGAAATCCACTAAAAGTTTTGTTTGGTTATCTTGCAATCCCGAGATAATCGTCTCCATGCTCCAAATCCATTTTAAAGCCATTTTTAAGGCATTTCGCGCATACATGAAATGAACACATTTTTCTCCAAAACTATAACAGATGCAAGCTTGTCCTGTTTGGTGGAGATGATATTTAATAAAATAAGTAGAAATCCACTAAAAGTTTTGTTTGGTTATCTTGCAATCCCGAGATAATCGTCTCCATGCTCCAAATCCATTTTAAAGCCATTTTTAAGGCATTTCGCGCATACATGAAATGAACACATTTTTCTCCAAAACTATAACAGATGCAAGCTTGTCCTGTTTGGTGGAGATGATATTTAATAAAATAAGTAGAAATCCACTAAAAGTTTTGTTTGGTTATCTTGCAATCCCGAGATAATCGTCTCCATGCTCCAAATCCATTTTAAAGCCATTTTTAAGGCATTTCGCGCATACATGAAATGAACACATTTTTCTCCAAAACTATAACAGATGCAAGCTTGTCCTGTTTGGTGGAGATGATATTTAATAAAATAAGTAGAAATCCACTAAAAGTTTTGTTTGGTTATCTTGCAATCCCGAGATAATCGTCTCCATGCTCCAAATCCATTTTAAAGCCATTTTTAAGGCATTTCGCGCATACATGAAATGAACACATTTTTCTCCAAAACTATAACAGATGCAAGCTTGTCCTGTTTGGTGGAGATGATATTTAATAAAATAAGTAGAAATCCACTAAAAGTTTTGTTTGGTTATCTTGCAATCCCGAGATAATCGTCTCCATGCTCCAAATCCATTTTAAAGCCATTTTTAAGGCATTTCGCGCATACATGAAATGAACACATTTTTCTCCAAAACTATAACAGATGCAAGCTTGTCCTGTTTGGTGGAGATGATATTTAATAAAATAAGTAGAAATCCACTAAAAGTTTTGTTTGGTTATCTTGCAATCCCGAGATAATCGTCTCCATGCTCCAAATCCATTTTAAAGCCATTTTTAAGGCATTTCGCGCATACATGAAATGAACACATTTTTCTCCAAAACTATAACAGATGCAAGCTTGTCCTGTTTGGTGGAGATGATATTTAATAAAATAAGTAGAAATCCACTAAAAGTTTTGTTTGGTTATCTTGCAATCCCGAGATAATCGTCTCCATGCTCCAAATCCATTTTAAAGCCATTTTTAAGGCATTTCGCGCATACATGAAATGAACACATTTTTCTCCAAAACTATAACAGATGCAAGCTTGTCCTGTTTGGTGGAGATGATATTTAATAAAATAAGTAGAAATCCACTAAAAGTTTTGTTTGGTTATCTTGCAATCCCGAGATAATCGTCTCCATGCTCCAAATCCATTTTAAAGCCATTTTTAAGGCATTTCGCGCATACATGAAATGAACACATTTTTCTCCAAAACTATAACAGATGCAAGCTTGTCCTGTTTGGTGGAGATGATATTTAATAAAATAAGTAGAAATCCACTAAAAGTTTTGTTTGGTTATCTTGCAATCCCGAGATAATCGTCTCCATGCTCCAAATCCATTTTAAAGCCATTTTTAAGGCATTTCGCGCATACATGAAATGAACACATTTTTCTCCAAAACTATAACAGATGCAAGCTTGTCCTGTTTGGTGGAGATGATATTTAATAAAATAAGTAGAAATCCACTAAAAGTTTTGTTTGGTTATCTTGCAATCCCGAGATAATCGTCTCCATGCTCCAAATCCATTTTAAAGCCATTTTTAAGGCATTTCGCGCATACATGAAATGAACACATTTTTCTCCAAAACTATAACAGATGCAAGCTTGTCCTGTTTGGTGGAGATGATATTTAATAAAATAAGTAGAAATCCACTAAAAGTTTTGTTTGGTTATCTTGCAATCCCGAGATAATCGTCTCCATGCTCCAAATCCATTTTAAAGCCATTTTTAAGGCATTTCGCGCATACATGAAATGAACACATTTTTCTCCAAAACTATAACAGATGCAAGCTTGTCCTGTTTGGTGGAGATGATATTTAATAAAATAAGTAGAAATCCACTAAAAGTTTTGTTTGGTTATCTTGCAATCCCGAGATAATCGTCTCCATGCTCCAAATCCATTTTAAAGCCATTTTTAAGGCATTTCGCGCATACATGAAATGAACACATTTTTCTCCAAAACTATAACAGATGCAAGCTTGTCCTGTTTGGTGGAGATGATATTTAATAAAATAAGTAGAAATCCACTAAAAGTTTTGTTTGGTTATCTTGCAATCCCGAGATAATCGTCTCCATGCTCCAAATCCATTTTAAAGCCATTTTTAAGGCATTTCGCGCATACATGAAATGAACACATTTTTCTCCAAAACTATAACAGATGCAAGCTTGTCCTGTTTGGTGGAGATGATATTTAATAAAATAAGTAGAAATCCACTAAAAGTTTTGTTTGGTTATCTTGCAATCCCGAGATAATCGTCTCCATGCTCCAAATCCATTTTAAAGCCATTTTTAAGGCATTTCGCGCATACATGAAATGAACACATTTTTCTCCAAAACTATAACAGATGCAAGCTTGTCCTGTTTGGTGGAGATGATATTTAATAAAATAAGTAGAAATCCACTAAAAGTTTTGTTTGGTTATCTTGCAATCCCGAGATAATCGTCTCCATGCTCCAAATCCATTTTAAAGCCATTTTTAAGGCATTTCGCGCATACATGAAATGAACACATTTTTCTCCAAAACTATAACAGATGCAAGCTTGTCCTGTTTGGTGGAGATGATATTTAATAAAATAAGTAGAAATCCACTAAAAGTTTTGTTTGGTTATCTTGCAATCCCGAGATAATCGTCTCCATGCTCCAAATCCATTTTAAAGCCATTTTTAAGGCATTTCGCGCATACATGAAATGAACACATTTTTCTCCAAAACTATAACAGATGCAAGCTTGTCCTGTTTGGTGGAGATGATATTTAATAAAATAAGTAGAAATCCACTAAAAGTTTTGTTTGGTTATCTTGCAATCCCGAGATAATCGTCTCCATGCTCCAAATCCATTTTAAAGCCATTTTTAAGGCATTTCGCGCATACATGAAATGAACACATTTTTCTCCAAAACTATAACAGATGCAAGCTTGTCCTGTTTGGTGGAGATGATATTTAATAAAATAAGTAGAAATCCACTAAAAGTTTTGTTTGGTTATCTTGCAATCCCGAGATAATCGTCTCCATGCTCCAAATCCATTTTAAAGCCATTTTTAAGGCATTTCGCGCATACATGAAATGAACACATTTTTCTCCAAAACTATAACAGATGCAAGCTTGTCCTGTTTGGTGGAGATGATATTTAATAAAATAAGTAGAAATCCACTAAAAGTTTTGTTTGGTTATCTTGCAATCCCGAGATAATCGTCTCCATGCTCCAAATCCATTTTAAAGCCATTTTTAAGGCATTTCGCGCATACATGAAATGAACACATTTTTCTCCAAAACTATAACAGATGCAAGCTTGTCCTGTTTGGTGGAGATGATATTTAATAAAATAAGTAGAAATCCACTAAAAGTTTTGTTTGGTTATCTTGCAATCCCGAGATAATCGTCTCCATGCTCCAAATCCATTTTAAAGCCATTTTTAAGGCATTTCGCGCATACATGAAATGAACACATTTTTCTCCAAAACTATAACAGATGCAAGCTTGTCCTGTTTGGTGGAGATGATATTTAATAAAATAAGTAGAAATCCACTAAAAGTTTTGTTTGGTTATCTTGCAATCCCGAGATAATCGTCTCCATGCTCCAAATCCATTTTAAAGCCATTTTTAAGGCATTTCGCGCATACATGAAATGAACACATTTTTCTCCAAAACTATAACAGATGCAAGCTTGTCCTGTTTGGTGGAGATGATATTTAATAAAATAAGTAGAAATCCACTAAAAGTTTTGTTTGGTTATCTTGCAATCCCGAGATAATCGTCTCCATGCTCCAAATCCATTTTAAAGCCATTTTTAAGGCATTTCGCGCATACATGAAATGAACACATTTTTCTCCAAAACTATAACAGATGCAAGCTTGTCCTGTTTGGTGGAGATGATATTTAATAAAATAAGTAGAAATCCACTAAAAGTTTTGTTTGGTTATCTTGCAATCCCGAGATAATCGTCTCCATGCTCCAAATCCATTTTAAAGCCATTTTTAAGGCATTTCGCGCATACATGAAATGAACACATTTTTCTCCAAAACTATAACAGATGCAAGCTTGTCCTGTTTGGTGGAGATGATATTTAATAAAATAAGTAGAAATCCACTAAAAGTTTTGTTTGGTTATCTTGCAATCCCGAGATAATCGTCTCCATGCTCCAAATCCATTTTAAAGCCATTTTTAAGGCATTTCGCGCATACATGAAATGAACACATTTTTCTCCAAAACTATAACAGATGCAAGCTTGTCCTGTTTGGTGGAGATGATATTTAATAAAATAAGTAGAAATCCACTAAAAGTTTTGTTTGGTTATATTGCAATCCCGAGATAATCGTCTCCATGCTCCAAATCCATTTTAAAGCCATTTTTAAGGCATTTCGCGCATACATGAAATGAACACATTTTTCTCCAAAACTATAACAGATGCAAGCTTGTCCTGTTTGGTGGAGATGATATTTAATAAAATAAGTAGAAATCCACTAAAAGTTTTGTTTGGTTATATTGCAATCCCGAGATAATCGTCTCCATGCTCCAAATCCATTTTAAAGCCATTTTTAAGGCATTTCGCGCATACATGAAATGAACACATTTTTCTCCAAAACTATAACAGATGCAAGCTTGTCCTGTTTGGTGGAGATGATATTTAATAAAATAAGTAGAAATCCACTAAAAGTTTTGTTTGGTTATCTTGCAATCCCGAGATAATCGTCTCCATGCTCCAAATCCATTTTAAAGCCATTTTTAAGGCATTTCGCGCATACATGAAATGAACACATTTTTCTCCAAAACTATAACAGATGCAAGCTTGTCCTGTTTGGTGGAGATGATATTTAATAAAATAAGTAGAAATCCACTAAAAGTTTTGTTTGGTTATATTGCAATCCCGAGATAATCGTCTCCATGCTCCAAATCCATTTTAAAGCCATTTTTAAGGCATTTCGCGCATACATGAAATGAACACATTTTTCTCCAAAACTATAACAGATGCAAGCTTGTCCTGTTTGGTGGAGATGATATTTAATAAAATAAGTAGAAATCCACTAAAAGTTTTGTTTGGTTATCTTGCAATCCCGAGATAATCGTCTCCATGCTCCAAATCCATTTTAAAGCCATTTTTAAGGCATTTCGCGCATACATGAAATGAACACATTTTTCTCCAAAACTATAACAGATGCAAGCTTGTCCTGTTTGGTGGAGATGATATTTAATAAAATAAGTAGAAATCCACTAAAAGTTTTGTTTGGTTATATTGCAATCCCGAGATAATCGTCTCCATGCTCCAAATCCATTTTAAAGCCATTTTTAAGGCATTTCGCGCATACATGAAATGAACACATTTTTCTCCAAAACTATAACAGATGCAAGCTTGTCCTGTTTGGTGGAGATGATATTTAATAAAATAAGTAGAAATCCACTAAAAGTTTTGTTTGGTTATCTTGCAATCCCGAGATAATCGTCTCCATGCTCCAAATCCATTTTAAAGCCATTTTTAAGGCATTTCGCGCATACATGAAATGAACACATTTTTCTCCAAAACTATAACAGATGCAAGCTTGTCCTGTTTGGTGGAGATGATATTTAATAAAATAAGTAGAAATCCACTAAAAGTTTTGTTTGGTTATATTGCAATCCCGAGATAATCGTCTCCATGCTCCAAATCCATTTTAAAGCCATTTTTAAGGCATTTCGCGCATACATGAAATGAACACATTTTTCTCCAAAACTATAACAGATGCAAGCTTGTCCTGTTTGGTGGAGATGATATTTAATAAAATAAGTAGAAATCCACTAAAAGTTTTGTTTGGTTATCTTGCAATCCCGAGATAATCGTCTCCATGCTCCAAATCCATTTTAAAGCCATTTTTAAGGCATTTCGCGCATACATGAAATGAACACATTTTTCTCCAAAACTATAACAGATGCAAGCTTGTCCTGTTTGGTGGAGATGATATTTAATAAAATAAGTAGAAATCCACTAAAAGTTTTGTTTGGTTATCTTGCAATCCCGAGATAATCGTCTCCATGCTCCAAATCCATTTTAAAGCCATTTTTAAGGCATTTCGCGCATACATGAAATGAACACATTTTTCTCCAAAACTATAACAGATGCAAGCTTGTCCTGTTTGGTGGAGATGATATTTAATAAAATAAGTAGAAATCCACTAAAAGTTTTGTTTGGTTATCTTGCAATCCCGAGATAATCGTCTCCATGCTCCAAATCCATTTTAAAGCCATTTTTAAGGCATTTCGCGCATACATGAAATGAACACATTTTTCTCCAAAACTATAACAGATGCAAGCTTGTCCTGTTTGGTGGAGATGATATTTAATAAAATAAGTAGAAATCCACTAAAAGTTTTGTTTGGTTATCTTGCAATCCCGAGATAATCGTCTCCATGCTCCAAATCCATTTTAAAGCCATTTTTAAGGCATTTCGCGCATACATGAAATGAACACATTTTTCTCCAAAACTATAACAGATGCAAGCTTGTCCTGTTTGGTGGAGATGATATTTAATAAAATAAGTAGAAATCCACTAAAAGTTTTGTTTGGTTATATTGCAATCCCGAGATAATCGTCTCCATGCTCCAAATCCATTTTAAAGCCATTTTTAAGGCATTTCGCGCATACATGAAATGAACACATTTTTCTCCAAAACTATAACAGATGCAAGCTTGTCCTGTTTGGTGGAGATGATATTTAATAAAATAAGTAGAAATCCACTAAAAGTTTTGTTTGGTTATCTTGCAATCCCGAGATAATCGTCTCCATGCTCCAAATCCATTTTAAAGCCATTTTTAAGGCATTTCGCGCATACATGAAATGAACACATTTTTCTCCAAAACTATAACAGATGCAAGCTTGTCCTGTTTGGTGGAGATGATATTTAATAAAATAAGTAGAAATCCACTAAAAGTTTTGTTTGGTTATCTTGCAATCCCGAGATAATCGTCTCCATGCTCCAAATCCATTTTAAAGCCATTTTTAAGGCATTTCGCGCATACATGAAATGAACACATTTTTCTCCAAAACTATAACAGATGCAAGCTTGTCCTGTTTGGTGGAGATGATATTTAATAAAATAAGTAGAAATCCACTAAAAGTTTTGTTTGGTTATCTTGCAATCCCGAGATAATCGTCTCCATGCTCCAAATCCATTTTAAAGCCATTTTTAAGGCATTTCGCGCATACATGAAATGAACACATTTTTCTCCAAAACTATAACAGATGCAAGCTTGTCCTGTTTGGTGGAGATGATATTTAATAAAATAAGTAGAAATCCACTAAAAGTTTTGTTTGGTTATCTTGCAATCCCGAGATAATCGTCTCCATGCTCCAAATCCATTTTAAAGCCATTTTTAAGGCATTTCGCGCATACATGAAATGAACACATTTTTCTCCAAAACTATAACAGATGCAAGCTTGTCCTGTTTGGTGGAGATGATATTTAATAAAATAAGTAGAAATCCACTAAAAGTTTTGTTTGGTTATCTTGCAATCCCGAGATAATCGTCTCCATGCTCCAAATCCATTTTAAAGCCATTTTTAAGGCATTTCGCGCATACATGAAATGAACACATTTTTCTCCAAAACTATAACAGATGCAAGCTTGTCCTGTTTGGTGGAGATGATATTTAATAAAATAAGTAGAAATCCACTAAAAGTTTTGTTTGGTTATCTTGCAATCCCGAGATAATCGTCTCCATGCTCCAAATCCATTTTAAAGCCATTTTTAAGGCATTTCGCGCATACATGAAATGAACACATTTTTCTCCAAAACTATAACAGATGCAAGCTTGTCCTGTTTGGTGGAGATGATATTTAATAAAATAAGTAGAAATCCACTAAAAGTTTTGTTTGGTTATCTTGCAATCCCGAGATAATCGTCTCCATGCTCCAAATCCATTTTAAAGCCATTTTTAAGGCATTTCGCGCATACATGAAATGAACACATTTTTCTCCAAAAC
>NW_027443613.1:0-39733 GCF_048569485.1 Anomaloglossus baeobatrachus | reverse complement strand
TCTCCATGCTCCAAATCCATTTTAAAGTCATTTTTAAGGCATTTCGCGCATACATGAAATGAACACATTTTTCTCCAAAACTATAACAGATGCAAGCTTGTCCTGTTTGGTGGAGATGATATTTAATAAAATAAGTAGAAATCCACTAAAAGTTTTGTTTGGTTATATTGCAATCCCGAGATAATCGTCTCCATGCTCCAAATCCATTTTAAAGCCATTTTTAAGGCATTTCGCGCATACATGAAATGAACACATTTTTCTCCAAAACTATAACAGATGCAAGCTTGTCCTGTTTGGTGGAGATGATATTTAATAAAATAAGTAGAAATCCACTAAAAGTTTTGTTTGGTTATATTGCAATCCCGAGATAATCGTCTCCATGCTCCAAATCCATTTTAAAGCCATTTTTAAGGCATTTCGCGCATACATGAAATGAACACATTTTTCTCCAAAACTATAACAGATGCAAGCTTGTCCTGTTTGGTGGAGATGATATTTAATAAAATAAGTAGAAATCCACTAAAAGTTTTGTTTGGTTATCTTGCAATCCCGAGATAATCGTCTCCATGCTCCAAATCCATTTTAAAGCCATTTTTAAGGCATTTCGCGCATACATGAAATGAACACATTTTTCTCCAAAACTATAACAGATGCAAGCTTGTCCTGTTTGGTGGAGATGATATTTAATAAAATAAGTAGAAATCCACTAAAAGTTTTGTTTGGTTATCTTGCAATCCCGAGATAATCGTCTCCATGCTCCAAATCCATTTTAAAGCCATTTTTAAGGCATTTCGCGCATACATGAAATGAACACATTTTTCTCCAAAACTATAACAGATGCAAGCTTGTCCTGTTTGGTGGAGATGATATTTAATAAAATAAGTAGAAATCCACTAAAAGTTTTGTTTGGTTATATTGCAATCCCGAGATAATCGTCTCCATGCTCCAAATCCATTTTAAAGCCATTTTTAAGGCATTTCGCGCATACATGAAATGAACACATTTTACTCCAAAACTATAACAGATGCAAGCTTGTCCTGTTTGGTGGAGATGATATTTAATAAAATAAGTAGAAATCCACTAAAAGTTTTGTTTGGTTATCTTGCAATCCCGAGATAATCGTCTCCATGCTCCAAATCCATTTTAAAGCCATTTTTAAGGCATTTCGCGCATACATGAAATGAACACATTTTTCTCCAAAACTATAACAGATGCAAGCTTGTCCTGTTTGGTGGAGATGATATTTAATAAAATAAGTAGAAATCCACTAAAAGTTTTGTTTGGTTATCTTGCAATCCCGAGATAATCGTCTCCATGCTCCAAATCCATTTTAAAGCCATTTTTAAGGCATTTCGCGCATACATGAAATGAACACATTTTTCTCCAAAACTATAACAGATGCAAGCTTGTCCTGTTTGGTGGAGATGATATTTAATAAAATAAGTAGAAATCCACTAAAAGTTTTGTTTGGTTATATTGCAATCCCGAGATAATCGTCTCCATGCTCCAAATCCATTTTAAAGCCATTTTTAAGGCATTTCGCGCATACATGAAATGAACACATTTTTCTCCAAAACTATAACAGATGCAAGCTTGTCCTGTTTGGTGGAGATGATATTTAATAAAATAAGTAGAAATCCACTAAAAGTTTTGTTTGGTTATCTTGCAATCCCGAGATAATCGTCTCCATGCTCCAAATCCATTTTAAAGCCATTTTTAAGGCATTTCGCGCATACATGAAATGAACACATTTTTCTCCAAAACTATAACAGATGCAAGCTTGTCCTGTTTGGTGGAGATGATATTTAATAAAATAAGTAGAAATCCACTAAAAGTTTTGTTTGGTTATCTTGCAATCCCGAGATAATCGTCTCCATGCTCCAAATCCATTTTAAAGCCATTTTTAAGGCATTTCGCGCATACATGAAATGAACACATTTTTCTCCAAAACTATAACAGATGCAAGCTTGTCCTGTTTGGTGGAGATGATATTTAATAAAATAAGTAGAAATCCACTAAAAGTTTTGTTTGGTTATCTTGCAATCCCGAGATAATCGTCTCCATGCTCCAAATCCATTTTAAAGCCATTTTTAAGGCATTTCGCGCATACATGAAATGAACACATTTTTCTCCAAAACTATAACAGATGCAAGCTTGTCCTGTTTGGTGGAGATGATATTTAATAAAATAAGTAGAAATCCACTAAAAGTTTTGTTTGGTTATATTGCAATCCCGAGATAATCGTCTCCATGCTCCAAATCCATTTTAAAGCCATTTTTAAGGCATTTCGCGCATACATGAAATGAACACATTTTTCTCCAAAACTATAACAGATGCAAGCTTGTCCTGTTTGGTGGAGATGATATTTAATAAAATAAGTAGAAATCCACTAAAAGTTTTGTTTGGTTATCTTGCAATCCCGAGATAATCGTCTCCATGCTCCAAATCCATTTTAAAGCCATTTTTAAGGCATTTCGCGCATACATGAAATGAACACATTTTTCTCCAAAACTATAACAGATGCAAGCTTGTCCTGTTTGGTGGAGATGATATTTAATAAAATAAGTAGAAATCCACTAAAAGTTTTGTTTGGTTATCTTGCAATCCCGAGATAATCGTCTCCATGCTCCAAATCCATTTTAAAGCCATTTTTAAGGCATTTCGCGCATACATGAAATGAACACATTTTTCTCCAAAACTATAACAGATGCAAGCTTGTCCTGTTTGGTGGAGATGATATTTAATAAAATAAGTAGAAATCCACTAAAAGTTTTGTTTGGTTATCTTGCAATCCCGAGATAATCGTCTCCATGCTCCAAATCCATTTTAAAGCCATTTTTAAGGCATTTCGCGCATACATGAAATGAACACATTTTTCTCCAAAACTATAACAGATGCAAGCTTGTCCTGTTTGGTGGAGATGATATTTAATAAAATAAGTAGAAATCCACTAAAAGTTTTGTTTGGTTATCTTGCAATCCCGAGATAATCGTCTCCATGCTCCAAATCCATTTTAAAGCCATTTTTAAGGCATTTCGCGCATACATGAAATGAACACATTTTTCTCCAAAACTATAACAGATGCAAGCTTGTCCTGTTTGGTGGAGATGATATTTAATAAAATAAGTAGAAATCCACTAAAAGTTTTGTTTGGTTATCTTGCAATCCCGAGATAATCGTCTCCATGCTCCAAATCCATTTTAAAGCCATTTTTAAGGCATTTCGCGCATACATGAAATGAACACATTTTTCTCCAAAACTATAACAGATGCAAGCTTGTCCTGTTTGGTGGAGATGATATTTAATAAAATAAGTAGAAATCCACTAAAAGTTTTGTTTGGTTATCTTGCAATCCCGAGATAATCGTCTCCATGCTCCAAATCCATTTTAAAGCCATTTTTAAGGCATTTCGCGCATACATGAAATGAACACATTTTTCTCCAAAACTATAACAGATGCAAGCTTGTCCTGTTTGGTGGAGATGATATTTAATAAAATAAGTAGAAATCCACTAAAAGTTTTGTTTGGTTATCTTGCAATCCCGAGATAATCGTCTCCATGCTCCAAATCCATTTTAAAGCCATTTTTAAGGCATTTCGCGCATACATGAAATGAACACATTTTTCTCCAAAACTATAACAGATGCAAGCTTGTCCTGTTTGGTGGAGATGATATTTAATAAAATAAGTAGAAATCCACTAAAAGTTTTGTTTGGTTATCTTGCAATCCCGAGATAATCGTCTCCATGCTCCAAATCCATTTTAAAGCCATTTTTAAGGCATTTCGCGCATACATGAAATGAACACATTTTTCTCCAAAACTATAACAGATGCAAGCTTGTCCTGTTTGGTGGAGATGATATTTAATAAAATAAGTAGAAATCCACTAAAAGTTTTGTTTGGTTATATTGCAATCCCGAGATAATCGTCTCCATGCTCCAAATCCATTTTAAAGCCATTTTTAAGGCATTTCGCGCATACATGAAATGAACACATTTTTCTCCAAAACTATAACAGATGCAAGCTTGTCCTGTTTGGTGGAGATGATATTTAATAAAATAAGTAGAAATCCACTAAAAGTTTTGTTTGGTTATCTTGCAATCCCGAGATAATCGTCTCCATGCTCCAAATCCATTTTAAAGCCATTTTTAAGGCATTTCGCGCATACATGAAATGAACACATTTTTCTCCAAAACTATAACAGATGCAAGCTTGTCCTGTTTGGTGGAGATGATATTTAATAAAATAAGTAGAAATCCACTAAAAGTTTTGTTTGGTTATCTTGCAATCCCGAGATAATCGTCTCCATGCTCCAAATCCATTTTAAAGCCATTTTTAAGGCATTTCGCGCATACATGAAATGAACACATTTTTCTCCAAAACTATAACAGATGCAAGCTTGTCCTGTTTGGTGGAGATGATATTTAATAAAATAAGTAGAAATCCACTAAAAGTTTTGTTTGGTTATCTTGCAATCCCGAGATAATCGTCTCCATGCTCCAAATCCATTTTAAAGCCATTTTTAAGGCATTTCGCGCATACATGAAATGAACACATTTTTCTCCAAAACTATAACAGATGCAAGCTTGTCCTGTTTGGTGGAGATGATATTTAATAAAATAAGTAGAAATCCACTAAAAGTTTTGTTTGGTTATCTTGCAATCCCGAGATAATCGTCTCCATGCTCCAAATCCATTTTAAAGCCATTTTTAAGGCATTTCGCGCATACATGAAATGAACACATTTTTCTCCAAAACTATAACAGATGCAAGCTTGTCCTGTTTGGTGGAGATGATATTTAATAAAATAAGTAGAAATCCACTAAAAGTTTTGTTTGGTTATCTTGCAATCCCGAGATAATCGTCTCCATGCTCCAAATCCATTTTAAAGCCATTTTTAAGGCATTTCGCGCATACATGAAATGAACACATTTTTCTCCAAAACTATAACACATGCAAGCTTGTCTTGTTTGGTGGAGATGATATTTAATAAAATAAGTAGAAATCCACTAAAAGTTTTGTTTGGTTATCTTGCAATCCCGAGATAATCGTCTCCATGCTCCAAATCCATTTTAAAGCCATTTTTAAGGCATTTCGCGCATACATGAAATGAACACATTTTTCTCCAAAACTATAACAGATGCAAGCTTGTCCTGTTTGGTGGAGATGATATTTAATAAAATAAGTAGAAATCCACTAAAAGTTTTGTTTGGTTATCTTGCAATCCCGAGATAATCGTCTCCATGCTCCAAATCCATTTTAAAGCCATTTTTAAGGCATTTCGCGCATACATGAAATGAACACATTTTTCTCCAAAACTATAACAGATGCAAGCTTGTCCTGTTTGGTGGAGATTATATTTAATAAAATAAGTAGAAATCCACTAAAAGTTTTGTTTGGTTATCTTGCAATCCCGAGATAATCGTCTCCATGCTCCAAATCCATTTTAAAGCCATTTCAAAGGCATTTCGCGCATACATGAAATGAACACATTTTTCTCCAAAACTATAACACATGCAAGCTTGTCCTGTTTGGTGGAGATGATATTTAATAAAATAAGTAGAAATCCACTAAAAGTTTTGTTTGGTTATCTTGCAATCCCGAGATAATCGTCTCCATGCTCCAAATCCATTTTAAAGCCATTTCTAAGGCATTTCGCGCATACATGAAATGAACACATTTTTCTCCAAAACTATAACAGATGCAAGCTTGTCCTGTTTGGTGGAGATGATATTTAATAAAATAAGTAGAAATCCACTAAAAGTTTTGTTTGGTTATCTTGCAATCCCGAGATAATCGTCTCCATGCTCCAAATCCATTTTAAAGCCATTTTTAAGGCATTTCGCGCATACATGAAATGAACACATTTTTCTCCAAAACTATAACAGATGCAAGCTTGTCCTGTTTGGTGGAGATAATATTTAATAAAATAAGTAGAAATCTACTAAAAGTTTCGTTTGTTTATATTGCCATCCTGAGATAATCGTCTCCATGCTCCAAATCCATTTTAAAGCCATTTCAAAGGCATTTTGCGCATACATGAAATGAACACATTTTTCTCCAAAACTATAACAGATGCAAGCTTGTCCTGTTTGGTGGAGATGATATTTAATAAAATAAGTAGAAATCCACTAAAAGTTTTGTTTGGTTATCTTGCAATCCCGAGATAATCGTCTCCATGCTCCAAATCCATTTTAAAGCCATTTTTAAGGCATTTCGCGCATACATGAAATGAACACATTTTTCTCCAAAACTATAACAGATGCAAGCTTGTCCTGTTTGGTGGAGATGATATTTAATAAAATAAGTAGAAATCCACTAAAAGTTTTGTTTGGTTATCTTGCAATCCCGAGATAATCGCCTCCATGCTCCAAATCCATTTTAAAGCCATTTTTAAGGCATTTCGCGCATACATGAAATGAACACATTTTTCTCCAAAACTATAACAGATGCAAGCTTGTCCTGTTTGGTGGAGATGATATTTATTAAAATAAGTAGAAATCCACTAAAAGTTTTGTTTGGTTATATTGCAATCCCGAGATAATCGTCTTCATGCTCCAAATCCATTTTAAAGCCATTTTTAAGGCATTTCGCGCATACATGAAATGAACACATTTTTCTCCAAAACTATAACAGATGCAAGCTTGTCCTGTTTGGTGGAGATGATATTTAATAAAATAAGTAGAAATCCACTAAAAGTTTTGTTTGGTTATCTTGCAATCCCGAGATAATCGTCTCCATGCTCCAAATCCATTTTAAAGCCATTTTTAAGGCATTTCGCGCATACATGAAATGAACACATTTTTCTCCAAAACTATAACAGATGCAAGCTTGTCCTGTTTGGTGGAGATAATATTTAATAAAATAAGTAGAAATCTACTAAAAGTTTCGTTTGTTTATATTGCCATCCTGAGATAATCGTCTCCATGCTCCAAATCCATTTTAAAGCCATTTCAAAGGCATTTTGCGCATACATGAAATGAACACATTTTTCTCCAAAACTAACACATGCAAGCTTGTCCTGTTTGGTGGAGATGATATTTAATAAAATAAGTAGAAATCCACTAAAAGTTTTGTTTGGTTATCTTGCAATCCCGAGATAATCGTCTCCATGCTCCAAATCCATTTTAAAGCCATTTTTAAGGCATTTCGCGCATACATGAAATGAACACATTTTTCTCCAAAACTATAACAGATGCAAGCTTGTCCTGTTTGGTGGAGATGATATTTAATAAAATAAGTAGAAATCCACTAAAAGTTTTGTTTGGTTATCTTGCAATCCCGAGATAATCGTCTCCATGCTCCAAATCCATTTTAAAGCCATTTTTAAGGCATTTCGCGCATACATGAAATGAACACATTTTTCTCCAAAACTATAACAGATGCAAGCTTGTCCTGTTTGGTGGAGATGATATTTAATAAAATAAGTAGAAATCCACTAAAAGTTTTGTTTGGTTATCTTGCAATCCCGAGATAATCGTCTCCATGCTCCAAATCCATTTTAAAGCCATTTTTAAGGCATTTCGCGCATACATGAAATGAACACATTTTTCTCCAAAACTATAACAGATGCAAGCTTGTCCTGTTTGGTGGAGATGATATTTAATAAAATAAGTAGAAATCCACTAAAAGTTTTGTTTGGTTATCTTGCAATCCCGAGATAATCGTCTCCATGCTCCAAATCCATTTTAAAGCCATTTTTAAGGCATTTCGCGCATACATGAAATGAACACATTTTTCTCCAAAACTATAACAGATGCAAGCTTGTCCTGTTTGGTGGAGATAATATTTAATAAAATAAGTAGAAATCTACTAAAAGTTTCGTTTGTTTATATTGCCATCCTGAGATAATCGTCTCCATGCTCCAAATCCATTTTAAAGCCATTTCAAAGGCATTTTGCGCATACATGAAATGAACACATTTTTCTCCAAAACTATAACACATGCAAGCTTGTCCTGTTTGGTGGAGATGATATTTAATAAAATAAGTAGAAAACCACTAAAAGTTTTGTTTGGTTATCTTGCAATCCCGAGATAATCGTCTCCATGCTCCAAATCCATTTTAAAGCCATTTCAAAGGCATTTTGCGCATACATGAAATGAACACATTTTTCTCCAAAACTATAACACATGCAAGCTTGTCCTGTTTGGTGGAGATGATATTTAATAAAATAAGTAGAAATCCACTAAAAGTTTTGTTTGGTTATCTTGCAATCCCGAGATAATCGTCTCCATGCTCCAAATCCATTTTAAAGCCATTTTTAAGGCATTTCGCGCATACATGAAATGAACACATTTTTCTCCAAAACTATAACAGATGCAAGCTTGTCCTGTTTGGTGGAGATGATATTTAATAAAATAAGTAGAAATCCACTAAAAGTTTTGTTTGGTTATCTTGCAATCCCGAGATAATCGTCTCCATGCTCCAAATCCATTTTAAAGCCATTTTTAAGGCATTTCGCGCATACATGAAATGAACACATTTTTCTCCAAAACTATAACAGATGCAAGCTTGTCCTGTTTGGTGGAGATGATATTTAATAAAATAAGTAGAAATCCACTAAAAGTTTTGTTTGGTTATCTTGCAATCCCGAGATAATCGTCTCCATGCTCCAAATCCATTTTAAAGCCATTTTTAAGGCATTTCGCGCATACATGAAATGAACACATTTTTCTCCAAAACTATAACAGATGCAACCTTGTCCTGTTTGGTGGAGATGATATTTAATAAAATAAGTAGAAATCCACTAAAAGTTTTGTTTGGTTATATTGCAATCCCGAGATAATCGTCTTCATGCTCCAAATCCATTTTAAAGCCATTTTTAAGGCATTTTGCGCATACATGAAATGAACACATTTTTCTCCAAAACTATAACAGATGCAAGCTTGTCCTGTTTGGTGGAGATAATATTTAATAAAATAAGTAGAAATCTACTAAAAGTTTCGTTTGTTTATATTGCCATCCTGAGATAATCGTCTCCATGCTCCAAATCCATTTTAAAGCCATTTCAAAGGCATTTTGCGCATACATGAAATGAACCCATTTTTCTCCAAAACTATAACACATGCAAGCTTGTCCTGTTTGGTGGAGATGATATTTAATAAAATAAGTAGAAATCCACTAAAAGTTTTGTTTGGTTATCTTGCAATCCCGAGATAATCGTCTCCATGCTCCAAATCCATTTTAAAGCCATTTTTAAGGCATTTCGCGCATACATGAAATGAACACATTTTTCTCCAAAACTATAACAGATGCAAGCTTGTCCTGTTTGGTGGAGATGATATTTAATAAAATAAGTAGAAATCCACTAAAAGTTTTGTTTGGTTATCTTGCAATCCCGAGATAATCGTCTCCATGCTCCAAATCCATTTTAAAGCCATTTCAAAGGCATTTTGCGCATACATGAAATGAACACATTTTTCTCCAAAACTATAACAGATGCAAGCTTGTCCTGTTTGGTGGAGATGATATTTAATAAAATAAGTAGAAATCCACTAAAAGTTTTGTTTGGTTATCTTGCAATCCCGAGATAATCGTCTCCATGCTCCAAATCCATTTTAAAGCCATTTCAAAGGCATTTTGCGCATACATGAAATGAACACATTTTTCTCCAAAACTATAACACATGCAAGCTTGTCCTGTTTGGTGGAGATGATATTTAATAAAATAAGTAGAAATCCACTAAAAGTTTTGTTTGGTTATCTTGCAATCCCGAGATAATCGTCTCCATGCTCCAAATCCATTTTAAAGCCATTTTTAAGGCATTTCGCGCATACATGAAATGAACACATTTTTCTCCAAAACTATAACAGATGCAAGCTTGTCCTGTTTGGTGGAGATGATATTTAATAAAACAAGTAGAAATCCACTAAAAGTTTTGTTTGGTTATCTTGCAATCCCGAGATAATCGTCTCCATGCTCCAAATCCATTTTAAAGCCATTTTTAAGGCATTTCGCGCATACATGAAATGAACACATTTTTCTCCAAAACTATAACAGATGCAAGCTTGTCCTGTTTGGTGGAGATGATATTTAATAAAATAAGTAGAAATCCACTAAAAGTTTTGTTTGGTTATCTTGCAATCCCGAGATAATCGTCTCCATGCTCCAAATCCATTTTAAAGCCATTTTTAAGGCATTTCGCGCATACATGAAATGAACACATTTTTCTCCAAAACTATAACAGATGCAAGCTTGTCCTGTTTGGTGGAGATGATATTTAATAAAATAAGTAGAAATCCACTAAAAGTTTTGTTTGGTTATATTGCAATCCCGAGATAATCGTCTCCATGCTCCAAATCCATTTTAAAGCCATTTTTAAGGCATTTCGCGCATACATGAAATGAACACATTTTTCTCCAAAACTATAACAGATGCAAGCTTGTCCTGTTTGGTGGAGATAATATTTAATAAAATAAGTAGAAATCTACTAAAAGTTTCGTTTGTTTATATTGCCATCCTGAGATAATCGTCTCCATGCTCCAAATCCATTTTAAAGCCATTTCAAAGGCATTTTGCGCATACATGAAATGAACACATTTTTCTCCAAAACTATAACACATGCAAGCTTGTCCTGTTTGGTGGAGATGATATTTAATAAAATAAGTAGAAATCCACTAAAAGTTTTGTTTGGTTATCTTGCAATCCCGAGATAATCGTCTCCATGCTCCAAATCCATTTTAAAGCCATTTTTAAGGCATTTCGCGCATACATGAAATGAACACATTTTTCTCTAAAACTATAACAGATGCAAGCTTGTCCTGTTTGGTGGAGATGATATTTAATAAAATAAGTAGAAATCCACTAAAAGTTTTGTTTGGTTATCTTGCAATCCCGAGATAATCGTCTCCATGCTCCAAATCCATTTTAAAGCCATTTTTAAGGCATTTCGCGCATACATGAAATGAACACATTTTTCTCCAAAACTATAACAGATGCAAGCTTGTCCTGTTTGGTGGAGATGATATTTAATAAAATAAGTAGAAATCCACTAAAAGTTTTGTTTGGTTATCTTGCAATCCCGAGATAATCGTCTCCATGCTCCAAATCCATTTTAAAGCCATTTTTAAGGCATTTCGCGCATACATGAAATGAACACATTTTTCTCCAAAACTATAACAGATGCAAGCTTGTCCTGTTTGGTGGAGATAATATTTAATAAAATAAGTAGAAATCTACTAAAAGTTTCGTTTGTTTATATTGCCATCCTGAGATAATCGTCTCCATGCTCCAAATCCATTTTAAAGCCATTTCAAAGGCATTTTGCGCATACATGAAATGAACACATTTTTCTCCAAAACTATAACACATGCAAGCTTGTTCTGTTTGGTGGAGATGATATTTAATAAAATAAGTAGAAATCCACTAAAAGTTTTGTTTGGTTATGTTGCAATCCCGAGATAATCGTCTCCATGCTCCAAATCCATTTTAAAGCCATTTTTAAGGCATTTCGCGCATACATGAAATGAACACATTTTTCTCTAAAACTATAACAGATGCAAGCTTGTCCTGTTTGGTGGAGATGATATTTAATAAAATAAGTAGAAATCCACTAAAAGTTTTGTTTGGTTATCTTGCAATCCCGAGATAATCGTCTCCATGCTCCAAATCCATTTTAAAGCCATTTTTAAGGCATTTCGCGCATACATGAAATGAACACATTTTTCTCCAAAACTATAACAGATGCAAGCTTGTCCTGTTTGGTGGAGATGATATTTAATAAAATAAGTAGAAATCCACTAAAAGTTTTGTTTGGTTATCTTGCAATCCCGAGATAATCGTCTCCATGCTCCAAATCCATTTTAAAGCCATTTTTAAGGCATTTCGCGCATACATGAAATGAACACATTTTTCTCCAAAACTATAACAGATGCAAGCTTGTCCTGTTTGGTGGAGATGATATTTAATAAAATAAGTAGAAATCCACTAAAAGTTTTGTTTGGTTATCTTGCAATCCCGAGATAATCGTCTCCATGCTCCAAATCCATTTTAAAGCCATTTCAAAGGCATTTTGCGCATACATGAAATGAACACATTTTTCTCCAAAACTATAACACATGCAAGCTTGTCCTGTTTGGTGGAGATGATATTTAATAAAATAAGTAGAAATCCACTAAAAGTTTTGTTTGGTTATCTTGCAATCCCGAGATAATCGTCTCCATGCTCCAAATCCATTTTAAAGCCATTTTTAAGGCATTTCGCGCATACATGAAATGAACACATTTTTCTCCAAAACTATAACAGATGCAAGCTTGTCCTGTTTGGTGGAGATGATATTTAATAAAATAAGTAGAAATCCACTAAAAGTTTTGTTTGGTTATCTTGCAATCCCGAGATAATCGTCTCCATGCTCCAAATCCATTTTAAAGCCATTTTTAAGGCATTTCGCGCATACATGAAATGAACACATTTTTCTCCAAAACTATAACAGATGCAAGCTTGTCCTGTTTGGTGGAGATGATATTTAATAAAATAAGTAGAAATCCACTAAAAGTTTTGTTTGGTTATCTTGCAATCCCGAGATAATCGTCTCCATGCTCCAAATCCATTTTAAAGCCATTTCAAAGGCATTTTGCGCATACATGAAATGAACACATTTTTCTCCAAAACTATAACACATGCAAGCTTGTCCTGTTTGGTGGAGATGATATTTAATAAAATAAGTAGAAAACCACTAAAAGTTTTGTTTGGTTATCTTGCAATCCCGAGATAATCGTCTCCATGCTCCAAATCCATTTTAAAGCCATTTTTAAGGCATTTCGCGCATACATGAAATGAACACATTTTTCTCCAAAACTATAACAGATGCAAGCTTGTCCTGTTTGGTGGAGATGATATTTAATAAAATAAGTAGAAATCCACTAAAAGTTTTGTTTGGTTATCTTGCAATCCCGAGATAATCGTCTCCATGCTCCAAATCCATTTTAAAGCCATTTCAAATGCATTTTGCGCATACATGAAATGAACACATTTTTCTCCAAAACTATAACAGATGCAAGCTTGTCCTGTTTGGTGGAGATGATATTTAATAAAATAAGTAGAAATCCACTAAAAGTTTTGTTTGGTTATCTTGCAATCCCGAGATAATCGTCTCCATGCTCCAAATCCATTTTAAAGCCATTTTTAAGGCATTTCGCGCATACATGAAATGAACACATTTTTCTCCAAAACTATAACAGATGCAAGCTTGTCCTGTTTGGTGGAGATGGTATTTAATAAAATAAGTAGAAATCCACTAAAAGTTTTGTTTGGTTATCTTGCAATCCCGAGATAATCGTCTCCATGCTCCAAATCCATTTTAAAGCCATTTTTAAGGCATTTCGCGCATACATGAAATGAACACATTTTTCTCCAAAACTATAACAGATGCAAGCTTGTCCTGTTTGGTGGAGATGATATTTAATAAAATAAGTAGAAATCCACTAAAAGTTTTGTTTGGTTATATTGCAATCCCGAGATAATCGTCTCCATGCTCCAAATCCATTTTAAAGCCATTTTTAAGGCATTTCGCGCATACATGAAATGAACACATTTTTCTCCAAAACTATAACAGATGCAAGCTTGTCCTGTTTGGTGGAGATAATATTTAATAAAATAAGTAGAAATCTACTAAAAGTTTCGTTTGTTTATATTGCCATCCTGAGATAATCGTCTCCATGCTCCAAATCCATTTTAAAGCCATTTCAAAGGCATTTTGCGCATACATGAAATGAACACATTTTTCTCCAAAACTATAACACATGCAAGCTTGTCCTGTTTGGTGGAGATGATATTTAATAAAATAAGTAGAAATCCACTAAAAGTTTTGTTTGGTTATCTTGCAATCCCGAGATAATCGTCTATATGCTCCAAATCCATTTTAAAGCCATTTTTAAGGCATTTCGCGCATACATGAAATGAACACATTTTTCTCTAAAACTATAACAGATGCAAGCTTGTCCTGTTTGGTGGAGATGATATTTAATAAAATAAGTAGAAATCCACTAAAAGTTTTGTTTGGTTATCTTGCAATCCCGAGATAATCGTCTCCATGCTCCAAATCCATTTTAAAGCCATTTTTAAGGCATTTCGCGCATACATGAAATGAACACATTTTTCTCCAAAACTATAACAGATGCAAGCTTGTCCTGTTTGGTGGAGATGATATTTAATAAAATAAGTAGAAATCCACTAAAAGTTTTGTTTGGTTATCTTGCAATCCCGAGATAATCGTCTCCATGCTCCAAATCCATTTTAAAGCCATTTTTAAGGCATTTCGCGCATACATGAAATGAACACATTTTTCTCCAAAACTATAACAGATGCAAGCTTGTCCTGTTTGGTGGAGATGATATTTAATAAAATAAGTAGAAATCCACTAAAAGTTTTGTTTGGTTATCTTGCAATCCCGAGATAATCGTCTCCATGCTCCAAATCCATTTTAAAGCCATTTCAAAGGCATTTTGCGCATACATGAAATGAACACATTTTTCTCCAAAACTATAACACATGCAAGCTTGTCCTGTTTGGTGGAGATGATATTTAATAAAATAAGTAGAAAACCACTAAAAGTTTTGTTTGGTTATCTTGCAATCCCGAGATAATCGTCTCCATGCTCCAAATCCATTTTAAAGCCATTTTTAAGGCATTTCGCGCATACATGAAATGAACACATTTTTCTCCAAAACTATAACAGATGCAAGCTTGTCCTGTTTGGTGGAGATGATATTTAATAAAATAAGTAGAAATCCACTAAAAGTTTTGTTTGGTTATCTTGCAATCCCGAGATAATCATCTCCATGCTCCAAATCCATTTTAAAGCCATTTCAAATGCATTTTGCGCATACATGAAATGAACACATTTTTCTCCAAAACTATAACAGATGCAAGCTTGTCCTGTTTGGTGGAGATGATATTTAATAAAATAAGTAGAAATCCACTAAAAGTTTTGTTTGGTTATCTTGCAATCCCGAGATAATCGTCTCCATGCTCCAAATCCATTTTAAAGCCATTTTTAAGGCATTTCGCGCATACATGAAATGAACACATTTTTCTCCAAAACTATAACAGATGCAAGCTTGTCCTGTTTGGTGGAGATGGTATTTAATAAAATAAGTAGAAATCCACTAAAAGTTTTGTTTGGTTATCTTGCAATCCCGAGATAATCGTCTCCATGCTCCAAATCCATTTTAAAGCCATTTTTAAGGCATTTCGCGCATACATGAAATGAACACATTTTTCTCCAAAACTATAACAGATGCAAGCTTGTCCTGTTTGGTGGAGATGATATTTAATAAAATAAGTAGAAATCCACTAAAAGTTTTGTTTGGTTATATTGCAATCCCGAGATAATCGTCTCCATGCTCCAAATCCATTTTAAAGCCATTTTTAAGGCATTTCGCGCATACATGAAATGAACACATTTTTCTCCAAAACTATAACAGATGCAAGCTTGTCCTGTTTGGTGGAGATAATATTTAATAAAATAAGTAGAAATCTACTAAAAGTTTCGTTTGTTTATATTGCCATCCTGAGATAATCGTCTCCATGCTCCAAATCCATTTTAAAGCCATTTCAAAGGCATTTTGCGCATACATGAAATGAACACATTTTTCTCCAAAACTATAACACATGCAAGCTTGTCCTGTTTGGTGGAGATGATATTTAATAAAATAAGTAGAAATCCACTAAAAGTTTTGTTTGGTTATCTTGCAATCCCGAGATAATCGTCTATATGCTCCAAATCCATTTTAAAGCCATTTTTAAGGCATTTCGCGCATACATGAAATGAACACATTTTTCTCTAAAACTATAACAGATGCAAGCTTGTCCTGTTTGGTGGAGATGATATTTAATAAAATAAGTAGAAATCCACTAAAAGTTTTGTTTGGTTATCTTGCAATCCCGAGATAATCGTCTCCATGCTCCAAATCCATTTTAAAGCCATTTTTAAGGCATTTCGCGCATACATGAAATGAACACATTTTTCTCCAAAACTATAACAGATGCAAGCTTGTCCTGTTTGGTGGAGATGATATTTAATAAAATAAGTAGAAATCCACTAAAAGTTTTGTTTGGTTATCTTGCAATCCCGAGATAATCGTCTCCATGCTCCAAATCCATTTTAAAGCCATTTTTAAGGCATTTCGCGCATACATGAAATGAACACATTTTTCTCCAAAACTATAACAGATGCAAGCTTGTCCTGTTTGGTGGAGATGATATTTAATAAAATAAGTAGAAATCCACTAAAAGTTTTGTTTGGTTATCTTGCAATCCCGAGATAATCGTCTCCATGCTCCAAATCCATTTTAAAGCCATTTCAAAGGCATTTTGCGCATACATGAAATGAACACATTTTTCTCCAAAACTATAACACATGCAAGCTTGTCCTGTTTGGTGGAGATGATATTTAATAAAATAAGTAGAAATCCACTAAAAGTTTTGTTTGGTTATCTTGCAATCCCGAGATAATCGTCTCCATGCTCCAAATCCATTTTAAAGCCATTTTTAAGGCATTTCGCGCATACATGAAATGAACACATTTTTCTCCAAAACTATAACAGATGCAAGCTTGTCCTGTTTGGTGGAGATGATATTTAATAAAATAAGTAGAAATCCACTAAAAGTTTTGTTTGGTTATCTTGCAATCCCGAGATAATCGTCTCCATGCTCCAAATCCATTTTAAAGCCATTTTTAAGGCATTTCGCGCATACATGAAATGAACACATTTTTCTCCAAAACTATAACAGATGCAAGCTTGTCCTGTTTGGTGGAGATGATATTTAATAAAATAAGTAGAAATCCACAAAAAGTTTTGTTTGGTTATCTTGCAATCCCGAGATAATCGTCTCCATGCTCCAAATCCATTTTAAAGCCATTTTTAAGGCATTTCGCGCATACATGAAATGAACACATTTTTCTCCAAAACTATAACAGATGCAAGCTTGTCCTGTTTGGTGGAGATGATATTTAATAAAATAAGTAGAAATCCACTAAAAGTTTTGTTTGGTTATCTTGCAATCCCGAGATAATCGTCTCCATGCTCCAAATCCATTTTAAAGCCATTTTTAAGGCATTTCGCGCATACATGAAATGAACACATTTTTCTCCAAAACTATAACAGATGCAAGCTTGTCCTGTTTGGTGGAGATGATATTTAATAAAATAAGTAGAAATCCACTAAAAGTTTTGTTTGGTTATCTTGCAATCCCGAGATAATCGTCTCCATGCTCCAAATCCATTTTAAAGCCATTTTTAAGGCATTTCGCGCATACATGAAATGAACACATTTTTCTCCAAAACTATAACAGATGCAAGCTTGTCCTGTTTGGTGGAGATGATATTTAATAAAATAAGTAGAAATCCACTAAAAGTTTTGTTTGGTTATCTTGCAATCCCGAGATAATCGTCTCCATGCTCCAAATCCATTTTAAAGCCATTTTTAAGGCATTTCGCGCATACATGAAATGAACACATTTTTCTCCAAAACTATAACAGATGCAAGCTTGTCCTGTTTGGTGGAGATGATATTTAATAAAATAAGTAGAAATCCACTAAAAGTTTTGTTTGGTTATCTTGCAATCCCGAGATAATCGTCTCCATGCTCCAAATCCATTTTAAAGCCATTTTTAAGGCATTTCGCGCATACATGAAATGAACACATTTTTCTCCAAAACTATAACAGATGCAAGCTTGTCCTGTTTGGTGGAGATGATATTTAATAAAATAAGTAGAAATCCACTAAAAGTTTTGTTTGGTTATCTTGCAATCCCGAGATAATCGTCTCCATGCTCCAAATCCATTTTAAAGCCATTTTTAAGGCATTTCGCGCATACATGAAATGAACACATTTTTCTCCAAAACTATAACAGATGCAAGCTTGTCCTGTTTGGTGGAGATGATATTTAATAAAATAAGTAGAAATCCACTAAAAGTTTTGTTTGGTTATCTTGCAATCCCGAGATAATCGTCTCCATGCTCCAAATCCATTTTAAAGCCATTTCAAAGGCATTTTGCGCATACATGAAATGAACACATTTTTCTCCAAAACTATAACACATGCAAGCTTGTCCTGTTTGGTGGAGATGATATTTAATAAAATAAGTAGAAATCCACTAAAAGATTTGTTTGGTTATCTTGCAATCCCGAGATAATCGTCTCCATGCTCCAAATCCATTTTAAAGCCATTTTTAAGGCATTTCGCGCATACATGAAATGAACACATTTTTCTCCAAAACTATAACAGATGCAAGCTTGTCCTGTTTGGTGGAGATGATATTTAATAAAATAAGTAGAAATCCACTAAAAGTTTTGTTTGGTTATCTTGCAATCCCGAGATAATCGTCTCCATGCTCCAAATCCATTTTAAAGCCATTTTAAGGCATTTCGCGCATACATGAAATGAACACATTTTTCTCCAAAACTATAACAGATGCAAGCTTGTCCTGTTTGGTGGAGATGATATTTAATAAAACAAGTAGAAATCCACTAAAAGTTTTGTTTGGTTATCTTGCAATCCCGAGATAATCGTCTCCATGCTCCAAATCCATTTTAAAGCCATTTCAAAGGCATTTTGCGCATACATGAAATGAACACATTTTTCTCCAAAACTATAACACATGCAAGCTTGTCCTGTTTGGTGGAGATGATATTTAATAAAATAAGTAGAAAACCACTAAAAGTTTTGTTTGGTTATCTTGCAATCCCGAGATAATCGTCTCCATGCTCCAAATCCATTTTAAAGCCATTTTTAAGGCATTTCGCGCATACATGAAATGAACACATTTTTCTCCAAAACTATAACAGATGCAAGCTTGTCCTGTTTGGTGGAGATGATATTTAATAAAATAAGTAGAAATCCACTAAAAGTTTTGTTTGGTTATCTTGCAATCCCGAGATAATCGTCTCCATGCTCCAAATCCATTTTAAAGCCATTTCAAAGGCATTTTGCGCATACATGAAATGAACACATTTTTCTCCAAAACTATAACACATGCAAGCTTGTCCTGTTTGGTGGAGATGATATTTAATAAAATAAGTAGAAATCCACTAAAAGTTTTGTTTGGTTATCTTGCAATCCCGAGATAATCGTCTCCATGCTCCAAATCCATTTTAAAGCCATTTTTAAGGCATTTCGCGCATACATGAAATGAACACATTTTTCTCCAAAACTATAACAGATGCAAGCTTGTCCTGTTTGGTGGAGATGATATTTAATAAAATAAGTAGAAATCCACTAAAAGTTTTGTTTGGTTATCTTGCAATCCCGAGATAATCGTCTCCATGCTCCAAATCCATTTTAAAGCCATTTTTAAGGCATTTCGCGCATACATGAAATGAACACATTTTTCTCCAAAACTATAACAGATGCAAGCTTGTCCTGTTTGGTGGAGATGATATTTAATAAAATAAGTAGAAATCCACTAAAAGTTTTGTTTGGTTATCTTGCAATCCCGAGATAATCGTCTCCATGCTCCAAATCCATTTTAAAGCCATTTTTAAGGCATTTCGCGCATACATGAAATGAACACATTTTTCTCCAAAACTATAACAGATGCAAGCTTGTCCTGTTTGGTGGAGATGATATTTAATAAAATAAGTAGAAATCCACTAAAAGTTTTGTTTGGTTATCTTGCAATCCCGAGATAATCGTCTCCATGCTCCAAATCCATTTTAAAGCCATTTTTAAGGCATTTCGCGCATACATGAAATGAACACATTTTTCTCCAAAACTATAACAGATGCAAGCTTGTCCTGTTTGGTGGAGATGATATTTAATAAAATAAGTAGAAATCCACTAAAAGTTTTGTTTGGTTATCTTGCAATCCCGAGATAATCGTCTCCATGCTCCAAATCCATTTTAAAGCCATTTTTAAGGCATTTCGCGCATACATGAAATGAACACATTTTTCTCCAAAACTATAACAGATGCAAGCTTGTCCTGTTTGGTGGAGATCATATTTAATAAAATAAGTAGAAATCTACTAAAAGTTTCGTTTGTTTATATTGCCATCCTGAGATAATCGTCTCCATGCTCCAAATCCATTTTAAAGCCATTTCAAAGGCATTTTGCGCATACATGAAATGAACACATTTTTCTCCAAAACTATAACACATGCAAGCTTGTCCTGTTTGGTGGAGATGATATTTAATAAAATAAGTAGAAAACCACTAAAAGTTTTGTTTGGTTATCTTGCAATCCCGAGATAATCGTCTCCATGCTCCAAATCCATTTTAAAGCCATTTTTAAGGCATTTCGCGCATACATGAAATGAACACATTTTTCTCCAAAACTATAACAGATGCAAGCTTGTCCTGTTTGGTGGAGATGATATTTAATAAAATAAGTAGAAATCCACTAAAAGTTTTGTTTGGTTATCTTGCAATCCCGAGATAATCGTCTCCATGCTCCAAATCCATTTTAAAGCCATTTTTAAGGCATTTCGCGCATACATGAAATGAACACATTTTTCTCCAAAACTATAACAGATGCAAGCTTGTCCTGTTTGGTGGAGATGATATTTAATAAAATAAGTAGAAATCCACTAAAAGTTTTGTTTGGTTATCTTGCAATCCCGAGATAATCGTCTCCATGCTCCAAATCCATTTTAAAGCCATTTTTAAGGCATTTCGCGCATACATGAAATGAACACATTTTTCTCCAAAACTATAACAGATGCAAGCTTGTCCTGTTTGGTGGAGATGATATTTAATAAAATAAGTAGAAATCCACTAAAAGTTTTGTTTGGTTATCTTGCAATCCCGAGATAATCGTCTCCATGCTCCAAATCCATTTTAAAGCCATTTTTAAGGCATTTCGCGCATACATGAAATGAACACATTTTTCTCCAAAACTATAACAGATGCAAGCTTGTCCTGTTTGGTGGAGATGATATTTAATAAAATAAGTAGAAATCCACTAAAAGTTTTGTTTGGTTATCTTGCAATCCCGAGATAATCGTCTCCATGCTCCAAATCCATTTTAAAGCCATTTCAAAGGCATTTTGCGCATACATGAAATGAACACATTTTTCTCCAAAACTATAACACATGCAAGCTTGTCCTGTTTGGTGGAGATGATATTTAATAAAATAAGTAGAAATCCACTAAAAGTTTTGTTTGGTTATCTTGCAATCCCGAGATAATCGTCTCCATGCTCCAAATCCATTTTAAAGCCATTTTTAAGGCATTTCGCGCATACATGAAATGAACACATTTTTCTCCAAAACTATAACAGATGCAAGCTTGTCCTGTTTGGTGGAGATGATATTTAATAAAATAAGTAGAAATCCACTAAAAGTTTTGTTTGGTTATCTTGCAATCCCGAGATAATCGTCTCCATGCTCCAAATCCATTTTAAAGCCATTTTTAAGGCATTTCGCGCATACATGAAATGAACACATTTTTCTCCAAAACTATAACAGATGCAAGCTTGTCCTGTTTGGTGGAGATGATATTTAATAAAACAAGTAGAAATCCACTAAAAGTTTTGTTTGGTTATCTTGCAATCCCGAGATAATCGTCTCCATGCTCCAAATCCATTTTAAAGCCATTTCAAAGGCATTTTGCGCATACATGAAATGAACACATTTTTCTCCAAAACTATAACACATGCAAGCTTGTCCTGTTTGGTGGAGATGATATTTAATAAAATAAGTAGAAAACCACTAAAAGTTTTGTTTGGTTATCTTGCAATCCCGAGATAATCGTCTCCATGCTCCAAATCCATTTTAAAGCCATTTTTAAGGCATTTCGCGCATACATGAAATGAACACATTTTTCTCCAAAACTATAACAGATGCAAGCTTGTCCTGTTTGGTGGAGATGATATTTAATAAAATAAGTAGAAATCCACTAAAAGTTTTGTTTGGTTATCTTGCAATCCCGAGATAATCGTCTCCATGCTCCAAATCCATTTTAAAGCCATTTCAAAGGCATTTTGCGCATACATGAAATGAACACATTTTTCTCCAAAACTATAACACATGCAAGCTTGTCCTGTTTGGTGGAGATGATATTTAATAAAATAAGTAGAAATCCACTAAAAGTTTTGTTTGGTTATCTTGCAATCCCGAGATAATCGTCTCCATGCTCCAAATCCATTTTAAAGCCATTTTTAAGGCATTTCGCGCATACATGAAATGAACACATTTTTCTCCAAAACTATAACAGATGCAAGCTTGTCCTGTTTGGTGGAGATGATATTTAATAAAATAAGTAGAAATCCACTAAAAGTTTTGTTTGGTTATCTTGCAATCCCGAGATAATCGTCTCCATGCTCCAAATCCATTTTAAAGCCATTTTTAAGGCATTTCGCGCATACATGAAATGAACACATTTTTCTCCAAAACTATAACAGATGCAAGCTTGTCCTGTTTGGTGGAGATGATATTTAATAAAACAAGTAGAAATCCACTAAAAGTTTTGTTTGGTTATCTTGCAATCCCGAGATAATCGTCTCCATGCTCCAAATCCATTTTAAAGCCATTTCAAAGGCATTTTGCGCATACATGAAATGAACACATTTTTCTCCAAAACTATAACACATGCAAGCTTGTCCTGTTTGGTGGAGATGATATTTAATAAAATAAGTAGAAAACCACTAAAAGTTTTGTTTGGTTATCTTGCAATCCCGAGATAATCGTCTCCATGCTCCAAATCCATTTTAAAGCCATTTTTAAGGCATTTCGCGCATACATGAAATGAACACATTTTTCTCCAAAACTATAACAGATGCAAGCTTGTCCTGTTTGGTGGAGATGATATTTAATAAAATAAGTAGAAATCCACTAAAAGTTTTGTTTGGTTATCTTGCAATCCCGAGATAATCGTCTCCATGCTCCAAATCCATTTTAAAGCCATTTCAAAGGCATTTTGCGCATACATGAAATGAACACATTTTTCTCCAAAACTATAACACATGCAAGCTTGTCCTGTTTGGTGGAGATGATATTTAATAAAATAAGTAGAAATCCACTAAAAGTTTTGTTTGGTTATCTTGCAATCCCGAGATAATCGTCTCCATGCTCCAAATCCATTTTAAAGCCATTTTTAAGGCATTTCGCGCATACATGAAATGAACACATTTTTCTCTAAAACTATAACAGATGCAAGCTTGTCCTGTTTGGTGGAGATGATATTTAATAAAATAAGTAGAAATCCACTAAAAGTTTTGTTTGGTTATCTTGCAATCCCGAGATAATCGTCTCCATGCTCCAAATCCATTTTAAAGCCATTTTTAAGGCATTTCGCGCATACATGAAATGAACACATTTTTCTCCAAAACTATAACAGATGCAAGCTTGTCCTGTTTGGTGGAGATGATATTTAATAAAATAAGTAGAAATCCACTAAAAGTTTTGTTTGGTTATATTGCAATCCCGAGATAATCGTCTTCATGCTCCAAATCCATTTTAAAGCCATTTTTAAGGCATTTCGCGCATACATGAAATGAACACATTTTTCTCCAAAACTATAACAGATGCAAGCTTGTCCTGTTTGGTGGAGATGATATTTAATAAAATAAGTAGAAATCCACTAAAAGTTTTGTTTGGTTATCTTGCAATCCCGAGATAATCGTCTCCATGCTCCAAATCCATTTTAAAGCCATTTTTAAGGCATTTCGCGCATACATGAAATGAACACATTTTTCTCCAAAACTATAACAGATGCAAGCTTGTCCTGTTTGGTGGAGATAATATTTAATAAAATAAGTAGAAATCTACTAAAAGTTTCGTTTGTTTATATTGCCATCCTGAGATAATCGTCTCCATGCTCCAAATCCATTTTAAAGCCATTTCAAAGGCATTTTGCGCATACATGAAATGAACACATTTTTCTCCAAAACTATAACACATGCAAGCTTGTCCTGTTTGGTGGAGATGATATTTAATAAAATAAGTAGAAATCCACTAAAAGTTTTGTTTGGTTATCTTGCAATCCCGAGATAATCGTTTCCATGCTCCAAATCCATTTTAAAGCCATTTTTAAGGCATTTCGCGCATACATGAAATGAACACATTTTTCTCCAAAACTATAACAGATGCAAGCTTGTCCTGTTTGGTGGAGATGATATTTAATAAAATAAGTAGAAATCCACTAAAAGTTTTGTTTGGTTATCTTGCAATCCCGAGATAATCGTCTCCATGCTCCAAATCCATTTTAAAGCCATTTTTAAGGCATTTCGCGCATACATGAAATGAACACATTTTTCTCCAAAACTATAACAGATGCAAGCTTGTCCTGTTTGGTGGAGATAATATTTAATAAAATAAGTAGAAATCTACTAAAAGTTTCGTTTGTTTATATTGCCATCCTGAGATAATCGTCTCCATGCTCCAAATCCATTTTAAAGCCATTTCAAAGGCATTTTGCGCATACATGAAATGAACACATTTTTCTCCAAAACTATAACACATGCAAGCTTGTCCTGTTTGGTGGAGATGATATTTAATAAAATAAGTAGAAATCCACTAAAAGTTTTGTTTGGTTATCTTGCAATCCCGAGATAATCGTCTCCATGCTCCAAATCCATTTTAAAGCCATTTTTAAGGCATTTCGCGCATACATGAAATGAACACATTTTTCTCTAAAACTATAACAGATGCAAGCTTGTCCTGTTTGGTGGAGATGATATTTAATAAAATAAGTAGAAATCCACTAAAAGTTTTGTTTGGTTATCTTGCAATCCCGAGATAATCGTCTCCATGCTCCAAATCCATTTTAAAGCCATTTTTAAGGCATTTCGCGCATACATGAAATGAACACATTTTTCTCCAAAACTATAACAGATGCAAGCTTGTCCTGTTTGGTGGAGATGATATTTAATAAAATAAGTAGAAATCCACTAAAAGTTTTGTTTGGTTATCTTGCAATCCCGAGATAATCGTCTCCATGCTCCAAATCCATTTTAAAGCCATTTTTAAGGCATTTCGCGCATACATGAAATGAACACATTTTTCTCCAAAACTATAACAGATGCAAGCTTGTCCTGTTTGGTGGAGATGATATTTAATAAAATAAGTAGAAATCCACTAAAAGTTTTGTTTGGTTATCTTGCAATCCCGAGATAATCGTCTCCATGCTCCAAATCCATTTTAAAGCCATTTTTAAGGCATTTCGCGCATACATGAAATGAACACATATTTCTCCAAAACTATAACAGATGCAAGCTTGTCCTGTTTGGTGGAGATGATATTTAATAAAATAAGTAGAAATCCACTAAAAGTTTTGTTCGGTTATCTTGCAATCCCGAGATAATCGTCTCCATGCTCCAAATCCATTTTAAAGCCATTTTTAAGGCATTTCGCGCATACATGAAATGAACACATTTTTCTCCAAAACTATAACAGATGCAAGCTTGTCCTGTTTGGTGGAGATGATATTTAATAAAATAAGTAGAAATCCACTAAAAGTTTTATTTGGTTATCTTGCAATCTCGAGATAATCGTCTCCATGCTCCAAATCCATTTTAAAGCCATTTTTAAGGCATTTCGCGCATACATGAAATGAACACATTTTTCTCCAAAACTATAACAGATGCAAGCTTGTCCTGTTTGGTGGAGATGATATTTAATAAAATAAGTAGAAATCCACTAAAAGTTTTGTTTGGTTATCTTGCAATCCCGAGATAATCGTCTCCATGCTCCAAATCCATTTTAAAGCCATTTTTAAGGCATTTCGCGCATACATGAAATGAACACATTTTTCTCCAAAACTATAACAGATGCAAGCTTGTCCTGTTTGGTGGAGATGATATTTAATAAAATAAGTAGAAATCCACTAAAAGTTTTGTTTGGTTATATTGCAATCCCGAGATAATCGTCTCCATGCTCCAAATCCATTTTAAAGCCATTTTTAAGGCATTTCGCGCATACATGAAATGAACACATTTTTCTCCAAAACTATAACAGATGCAAGCTTGTCCTGTTTGGTGGAGATGATATTTAATAAAATAAGTAGAAATCCACTAAAAGTTTTGTTTGGTTATCTTGCAATCCCGAGATAATCGTCTCCATGCTCCAAATCCATTTTAAAGCCATTTTTAAGGCATTTCGCGCATACATGAAATGAACACATTTTTCTCCAAAACTATAACAGATGCAAGCTTGTCCTGTTTGGTGGAGATGATATTTAATAAAATAAGTAGAAATCCACTAAAAGTTTTGTTTGGTTATATTGCAATCCCGAGATAATCGTCTCCATGCTCCAAATCCATTTTAAAGCCATTTTTAAGGCATTTCGCGCATACATGAAATGAACACATTTTTCTCCAAAACTATAACAGATGCAAGCTTGTCCTGTTTGGTGGAGATGATATTTAATAAAATAAGTAGAAATCCACTAAAAGTTTTGTTTGGTTATATTGCAATCCCGAGATAATTGTCTTCATGCTCCAAATCCATTTTAAAGCCATTTTTAAGGCATTTCGCGCATACATGAAATGAACACATTTTTCTCCAAAACTATAACAGATGCAAGCTTGTCCTGTTTGGTGGAGATGATATTTAATAAAATAAGTAGAAATCCACTAAAAGTTTTGTTTGGTTATCTTGCAATCCCGAGATAATCGTCTCCATGCTCCAAATCCATTTTAAAGCCATTTTTAAGGCATTTCGCGCATACATGAAATGAACACATTTTTCTCCAAAACTATAACAGATGCAAGCTTGTCCTGTTTGGTGGAGATAATATTTAATAAAATAAGTAGAAATCTACTAAAAGTTTCGTTTGTTTATATTGCCATCCTGAGATAATCGTCTCCATACTCCAAATCCATTTTAAAGCCATTTCAAAGGCATTTTGCGCATACATGAAATGAACACATTTTTCTCCAAAACTATAACACATGCAAGCTTGTCCTGTTTGGTGGAGATGATATTTAATAAAATAAGTAGAAATCCACTAAAAGTTTTGTTTGGTTATCTTGCAATCCCGAGATAATCGTCTCCATGCTCCAAATCCATTTTAAAGCCATTTTTAAGGCATTTCGCGCATACATGAAATGAACACATTTTTCTCCAAAACTATAACAGATGCAAGCTTGTCCTGTTTGGTGGAGATGATATTTAATAAAATAAGTAGAAATCCACTAAAAGTTTTGTTTGGTTATCTTGCAATCCCGAGATAATCGTCTCCATGCTCCAAATCCATTTTAAAGCCATTTTTAAGGCATTTCGCGCATACATGAAATGAACACATTTTTCTCCAAAACTATAACAGATGCAAGCTTGTCCTGTTTGGTGGAGATAATATTTAATAAAATAAGTAGAAATCTACTAAAAGTTTCGTTTGTTTATATTGCCATCCTGAGATAATCGTCTCCATGCTCCAAATCCATTTTAAAGCCATTTCAAAGGCATTTTGCGCATACATGAAATGAACACATTTTTCTCCAAAACTATAACACATGCAAGCTTGTCCTGTTTGGTGGAGATAATATTTAATAAAATAAGTAGAAATCTACTAAAAGTTTCGTTTGTTTATATTGCCATCCTGAGATAATCGTCTCCATGCTCCAAATCCATTTTAAAGCCATTTCAAAGGCATTTTGCGCATACATGAAATGAACACATTTTTCTCCAAAACTATAACACATGCAAGCTTGTCCTGTTTGGTGGAGATGATATTTAATAAAATAAGTAGAAATCCACTAAAAGTTTTGTTTGGTTATCTTGCAATCCCGAGATAATCGTCTCCATGCTCCAAATCCATTTTAAAGCCATTTTTAAGGCATTTCGCGCATACATGAAATGAACACATTTTTCTCTAAAACTATAACAGATGCAAGCTTGTCCTGTTTGGTGGAGATGATATTTAATAAAATAAGTAGAAATCCACTAAAAGTTTTGTTTGGTTATCTTGCAATCCCGAGATAATCGTCTCCATGCTCCAAATCCATTTTAAAGCCATTTTTAAGGCATTTCGCGCATACATGAAATGAACACATTTTTCTCCAAAACTATAACAGATGCAAGCTTGTCCTGTTTGGTGGAGATGATATTTAATAAAATAAGTAGAAATCCACTAAAAGTTTTGTTTGGTTATCTTGCAATCCCGAGATAATCGTCTCCATGCTCCAAATCCATTTTAAAGCCATTTTTAAGGCATTTCGCGCATACATGAAATGAACACATTTTTCTCCAAAACTATAACAGATGCAAGCTTGTCCTGTTTGGTGGAGATGATATTTAATAAAATAAGTAGAAATCCACTAAAAGTTTTGTTCGGTTATCTTGCAATCCCGAGATAATCGTCTCCATGCTCCAAATCCATTTTAAAGCCATTTTTAAGGCATTTCGCGCATACATGAAATGAACACATTTTTCTCCAAAACTATAACAGATGCAAGCTTGTCCTGTTTGGTGGAGATGATATTTAATAAAATAAGTAGAAATCCACTAAAAGTTTTGTTTGGTTATCTTGCAATCCCGAGATAATCGTCTCCATGCTCCAAATCCATTTTAAAGCCATTTTTAAGGCATTTCGCGCATACATGAAATGAACACATTTTTCTCCAAAACTATAACAGATGCAAGCTTGTCCTGTTTGGTGGAGATCATATTTAATAAAATAAGTAGAAATCTACTAAAAGTTTCGTTTGTTTATATTGCCATCCTGAGATAATCGTCTCCATGCTCCAAATCCATTTTAAAGCCATTTCAAAGGCATTTTGCGCATACATGAAATGAACACATTTTTCTCCAAAACTATAACACATGCAAGCTTGTCCTGTTTGGTGGAGATGATATTTAATAAAATAAGTAGAAATCCACTAAAAGTTTTGTTTGGTTATCTTGCAATCCCGAGATAATCGTCTCCATGCTCCAAATCCATTTTAAAGCCATTTTTAAGGCATTTCGCGCATACATGAAATGAACACATTTTTCTCCAAAACTATAACAGATGCAAGCTTGTCCTGTTTGGTGGAGATGATATTTAATAAAATAAGTAGAAATCCACTAAAAGTTTTGTTTGGTTATCTTGCAATCCCGAGATAATCGTCTCCATGCTCCAAATCCATTTTAAAGCCATTTTTAAGGCATTTCGCGCATACATGAAATGAACACATTTTTCTCCAAAACTATAACAGATGCAAGCTTGTCCTGTTTGGTGGAGATGATATTTAATAAAATAAGTAGAAATCCACTAAAAGTTTTGTTTGGTTATCTTGCAATCCCGAGATAATCGTCTCCATGCTCCAAATCCATTTTAAAGCCATTTTTAAGGCATTTCGCGCATACATGAAATGAACACATTTTTCTCCAAAACTATAACAGATGCAAGCTTGTCCTGTTTGGTGGAGATGATATTTAATAAAATAAGTAGAAATCCACTAAAAGTTTTGTTTGGTTATCTTGCAATCCCGAGATAATCGTCTCCATGCTCCAAATCCATTTTAAAGCCATTTTTAAGGCATTTCGCGCATACATGAAATGAACACATTTTTCTCCAAAACTATAACAGATGCAAGCTTGTCCTGTTTGGTGGAGATGATATTTAATAAAATAAGTAGAAATCCACTAAAAGTTTTGTTTGGTTATATTGCAATCCCGAGATAATCGTCTCCATGCTCCAAATCCATTTTAAAGCCATTTTTAAGGCATTTCGCGCATACATGAAATGAACACATTTTTCTCCAAAACTATAACAGATGCAAGCTTGTCCTGTTTGGTGGAGATGATATTTAATAAAATAAGTAGAAATCCACTAAAAGTTTTGTTTGGTTATCTTGCAATCCCGAGATAATCGTCTCCATGCTCCAAATCCATTTTAAAGCCATTTTTAAGGCATTTCGCGCATACATGAAATGAACACATTTTTCTCCAAAACTATAACAGATGCAAGCTTGTCCTGTTTGGTGGAGATGATATTTAATAAAATAAGTAGAAATCCACTAAAAGTTTTGTTTGGTTATCTTGCAATACCGAGATAATCGTCTCCATGCTCCAAATCCATTTTAAAGCCATTTTTAAGGCATTTCGCGCATACATGAAATGAACACATTTTTCTCCAAAACTATAACAGATGCAAGCTTGTCCTGTTTGGTGGAGATGATATTTAATAAAATAAGTAGAAATCCACTAAAAGTTTTGTTTGGTTATATTGCAATCCCGAGATAATCGTCTCCATGCTCCAAATCCATTTTAAAGCCATTTTTAAGGCATTTCGCGCATACATGAAATGAACACATTTTTCTCCAAAACTATAACAGATGCAAGCTTGTCCTGTTTGGTGGAGATGATATTTAATAAAATAAGTAGAAATCCACTAAAAGTTTTGTTTGGTTATCTTGCAATCCCGAGATAATCGTCTCCATGCTCCAAATCCATTTTAAAGCCATTTTTAAGGCATTTCGCGCATACATGAAATGAACACATTTTTCTCCAAAACTATAACAGATGCAAGCTTGTCCTGTTTGGTGGAGATGATATTTAATAAAATAAGTAGAAATCCACTAAAAGTTTTGTTTGGTTATCTTGCAATCCCGAGATAATCGTCTCCATGCTCCAAATCCATTTTAAAGCCATTTTTAAGGCATTTCGCGCATACATGAAATGAACACATTTTTCTCCAAAACTATAACACATGCAAGCTTGTCCTGTTTGGTGGAGATGATATTTAATAAAATAAGTAGAAATCCACTAAAAGTTTTGTTTGGTTATCTTGCAATCCCGAGATAATCGTCTCCATGCTCCAAATCCATTTTAAAGCCATTTTTAAGGCATTTCGCGCATACATGAAATGAACACATTTTTCTCCAAAACTATAACAGATGCAAGCTTGTCCTGTTTGGTGGAGATGATATTTAATAAAATAAGTAGAAATCCACTAAAAGTTTTGTTTGGTTATCTTGCAATCCCGAGATAATCGTCTCCATGCTCCAAATCCATTTAAAGCCATTTTTAAGGCATTTCGCGCATACATGAAATGAACACATTTTTCTCCAAAACTATAACAGATGCAAGCTTGTCCTGTTTGGTGGAGATGATATTTAATAAAATAAGTAGAAATCCACTAAAAGTTTTGTTTGGTTATCTTGCAATCCCGAGATAATCGTCTCCATGCTCCAAATCCATTTTAAAGCCATTTTTAAGGCATTTCGCGCATACATGAAATGAACACATTTTTCTCCAAAACTATAACAGATGCAAGCTTGTCCTGTTTGGTGGAGATGATATTTAATAAAATAAGTAGAAATCCACTAAAAGTTTTGTTTGGTTATCTTGCAATCCCGAGATAATCGTCTCCATGCTCCAAATCCATTTTAAAGCCATTTTTAAGGCATTTCGCGCATACATGAAATGAACACATTTTTCTCCAAAACTATAACAGATGCAAGCTTGTCCTGTTTGGTGGAGATGATATTTAATAAAATAAGTAGAAATCCACTAAAAGTTTTGTTTGGTTATATTGCAATCCTGAGATAATCGTCTCCATGCTCCAAATCCATTTTAAAGCCATTTTTAAGGCATTTCGCGCATACATGAAATGAACACATTTTTCTCCAAAACTATAACAGATGCAAGCTTGTCCTGTTTGGTGGAGATGATATTTAATAAAATAAGTAGAAATCCACTAAAAGTTTTGTTTGGTTATCTTGCAATCCCGAGATAATCGTCTCCATGCTCCAAATCCATTTTAAAGCCATTTTTAAGGCATTTCGCGCATACATGAAATGAACACATTTTTCTCCAAAACTATAACAGATGCAAGCTTGTCCTGTTTGGTGGAGATGATATTTAATAAAATAAGTAGAAATCCACTAAAAGTTTTGTTTGGTTATCTTGCAATCCCGAGATAATCGTCTCCATGCTCCAAATCCATTTTAAAGCCATTTTTAAGGCATTTCGCGCATACATGAAATGAACACATTTTTCTCCAAAACTATAACAGATGCAAGCTTGTCCTGTTTGGTGGAGATGATATTTAATAAAATAAGTAGAAATCCACTAAAAGTTTTGTATGGTTATCTTGCAATCCCGAGATAATCGTCTCCATGCTCCAAATCCATTTTAAAGCCATTTTTAAGGCATTTCGCGCATACATGAAATGAACACATTTTTCTCCAAAACTATAACAGATGCAAGCTTGTCCTGTTTGGTGGAGATGATATTTAATAAAATAAGTAGAAATCCACTAAAAGTTTTGTTTGGTTATATTGCAATCCCGAGATAATCGTCTCCATGCTCCAAATCCATTTTAAAGCCATTTTTAAGGCATTTCGCGCATACATGAAATGAACACATTTTTCTCCAAAACTATAACAGATGCAAGCTTGTCCTGTTTGGTGGAGATGATATTTAATAAAATAAGTAGAAATCCACTAAAAGTTTTGTTTGGTTATCTTGCAATCCCGAGATAATCGTCTCCATGCTCCAAATCCATTTTAAAGCCATTTTTAAGGCATTTCGCGCATACATGAAATGAACACATTTTTCTCCAAAACTATAACAGATGCAAGCTTGTCCTGTTTGGTGGAGATGATATTTAATAAAATAAGTAGAAATCCACTAAAAGTTTTGTTTGGTTATCTTGCAATCCCGAGATAATCGTCTCCATGCTCCAAATCCATTTTAAAGCCATTTTTAAGGCATTTCGCGCATACATGAAATGAACACATTTTTCTCCAAAACTATAACAGATGCAAGCTTGTCCTGTTTGGTGGAGATGATATTTAATAAAATAAGTAGAAATCCACTAAAGGTTTTGTTTGGTTATCTTGCAATCCCGAGATAATCGTCTCCATGCTCCAAATCCATTTTAAAGCCATTTTTAAGGCATTTCGCGCATACATGAAATGAACACATTTTTCTCCAAAACTATAACAGATGCAAGCTTGTCCTGTTTGGTGGAGATGATATTTAATAAAATAAGTAGAAATCCACTAAAAGTTTTGTTTGGTTATCTTGCAATCCCGAGATAATCGTCTCCATGCTCCAAATCCATTTTAAAGCCATTTTTAAGGCATTTCGCGCATACATGAAATGAACACATTTTTCTCCAAAACTATAACAGATGCAAGCTTGTCCTGTTTGGTGGAGATGATATTTAATAAAATAAGTAGAAATCCACTAAACGTTTTGTTTGGTTATATTGCAATCCCGAGATAATCGTCTCCATGCTCCAAATCCATTTTAAAGCCATTTTTAAGGCATTTCGCGCATACATGAAATGAACACATTTTTCTCCAAAACTATAACAGATGCAAGCTTGTCCTGTTTGGTGGAGATGATATTTAATAAAATAAGTAGAAATCCACTAAAAGTTTTGTTTGGTTATCTTGCAATCCCGAGATAATCGTCTCCATGCTCCAAATCCATTTTAAAGCCATTTTTAAGGCATTTCGCGCATACATGAAATGAACACATTTTTCTCCAAAACTATAACAGATGCAAGCTTGTCCTGTTTGGTGGAGATGATATTTAATAAAATAAGTAGAAATCCACTAAAAGTTTTGTTTGGTTATATTGCAATCCCGAGATAATCGTCTCCATGCTCCAAATCCATTTTAAAGCCATTTTTAAGGCATTTCGCGCATACATGAAATGAACACATTTTTCTCCAAAACTATAACAGATGCAAGCTTGTCCTGTTTGGTGGAGATGATATTTAATAAAATAAGTAGAAATCCACTAAAAGTTTTGTTTGGTTATCTTGCAATCCCGAGATAATCGTCTCCATGCTCCAAATCCATTTTAAAGCCATTTTTAAGGCATTTCGCGCATACATGAAATGAACACATTTTTCTCCAAAACTATAACAGATGCAAGCTTGTCCTGTTTGGTGGAGATGATATTTAATAAAATAAGTAGAAATCCACTAAAAGTTTTGTTTGGTTATCTTGCAATCCCGAGATAATCGTCTCCATGCTCCAAATCCATTTTAAAGCCATTTTTAAGGCATTTCGCGCATACATGAAATGAACACATTTTTCTCCAAAACTATAACAGATGCAAGCTTGTCCTGTTTGGTGGAGATGATATTTAATAAAATAAGTAGAAATCCACTAAAGGTTTTGTTTGGTTATCTTGCAATCCCGAGATAATCGTCTCCATGCTCCAAATCCATTTTAAAGCCATTTTTAAGGCATTTCGCGCATACATGAAATGAACACATTTTTCTCCAAAACTATAACAGATGCAAGCTTGTCCTGTTTGGTGGAGATGATATTTAATAAAATAAGTAGAAATCCACTAAAAGTTTTGTTTGGTTATCTTGCAATCCCGAGATAATCGTCTCCATGCTCCAAATCCATTTTAAAGCCATTTTTAAGGCATTTCGCGCATACATGAAATGAACACATTTTTCTCCAAAACTATAACAGATGCAAGCTTGTCCTGTTTGGTGGAGATGATATTTAATAAAATAAGTAGAAATCCACTAAACGTTTTGTTTGGTTATATTGCAATCCCGAGATAATCGTCTCCATGCTCCAAATCCATTTTAAAGCCATTTTTAAGGCATTTCGCGCATACATGAAATGAACACATTTTTCTCCAAAACTATAACAGATGCAAGCTTGTCCTGTTTGGTGGAGATGATATTTAATAAAATAAGTAGAAATCCACTAAAAGTTTTGTTTGGTTATCTTGCAATCCCGAGATAATCGTCTCCATGCTCCAAATCCATTTTAAAGCCATTTTTAAGGCATTTCGCGCATACATGAAATGAACACATTTTTCTCCAAAACTATAACAGATGCAAGCTTGTCCTGTTTGGTGGAGATGATATTTAATAAAATAAGTAGAAATCCACTAAAAGTTTTGTTTGGTTATCTTGCAATCCCGAGATAATCGTCTCCATGCTCCAAATCCATTTTAAAGCCATTTTTAAGGCATTTCGCGCATACATGAAATGAACACATTTTTCTCCAAAACTATAACAGATGCAAGCTTGTCCTGTTTGGTGGAGATGATATTTAATAAAATAAGTAGAAATCCACTAAAAGTTTTGTTTGGTTATATTGCAATCCCGAGATAATCGTCTCCATGCTCCAAATCCATTTTAAAGCCATTTTTAAGGCATTTCGCGCATACATGAAATGAACACATTTTTCTCCAAAACTATAACAGATGCAAGCTTGTCCTGTTTGGTGGAGATGATATTTAATAAAATAAGTAGAAATCCACTAAAAGTTTTGTTTGGTTATCTTGCAATCCCGAGATAATCGTCTCCATGCTCCAAATCCATTTTAAAGCCATTTTTAAGGCATTTCGCGCATACATGAAATGAACACATTTTTCTCCAAAACTATAACAGATGCAAGCTTGTCCTGTTTGGTGGAGATGATATTTAATAAAATAAGTAGAAATCCACTAAAAGTTTTGTTTGGTTATCTTGCAATCCCGAGATAATCGTCTCCATGCTCCAAATCCATTTTAAAGCCATTTTTAAGGCATTTCGCGCATACATGAAATGAACACATTTTTCTCCAAAACTATAACAGATGCAAGCTTGTCCTGTTTGGTGGAGATGATATTTAATAAAATAAGTAGAAATCCACTAAAGGTTTTGTTTGGTTATCTTGCAATCCCGAGATAATCGTCTCCATGCTCCAAATCCATTTTAAAGCCATTTTTAAGGCATTTCGCGCATACATGAAATGAACACATTTTTCTCCAAAACTATAACAGATGCAAGCTTGTCCTGTTTGGTGGAGATGATATTTAATAAAATAAGTAGAAATCCACTAAAAGTTTTGTTTGGTTATCTTGCAATCCCGAGATAATCGTCTCCATGCTCCAAATCCATTTTAAAGCCATTTTTAAGGCATTTCGCGCATACATGAAATGAACACATTTTTCTCCAAAACTATAACAGATGCAAGCTTGTCCTGTTTGGTGGAGATGATATTTAATAAAATAAGTAGAAATCCACTAAACGTTTTGTTTGGTTATATTGCAATCCCGAGATAATCGTCTCCATGCTCCAAATCCATTTTAAAGCCATTTTTAAGGCATTTCGCGCATACATGAAATGAACACATTTTTCTCCAAAACTATAACAGATGCAAGCTTGTCCTGTTTGGTGGAGATGATATTTAATAAAATAAGTAGAAATCCACTAAAAGTTTTGTTTGGTTATCTTGCAATCCCGAGATAATCGTCTCCATGCTCCAAATCCATTTTAAAGCCATTTTTAAGGCATTTCGCGCATACATGAAATGAACACATTTTTCTCCAAAACTATAACAGATGCAAGCTTGTCCTGTTTGGTGGAGATGATATTTAATAAAATAAGTAGAAATCCACTAAAAGTTTTGTTTGGTTATCTTGCAATCCCGAGATAATCGTCTCCATGCTCCAAATCCATTTTAAAGCCATTTTTAAGGCATTTCGCGCATACATGAAATGAACACATTTTTCTCCAAAACTATAACAGATGCAAGCTTGTCCTGTTTGGTGGAGATGATATTTAATAAAATAAGTAGAAATCCACTAAAAGTTTTGTTTGGTTATCTTGCAATCCCGAGATAATCGTCTCCATGCTCCAAATCCATTTTAAAGCCATTTTTAAGGCATTTCGCGCATACATGAAATGAACACATTTTTCTCCAAAACTATAACAGATGCAAGCTTGTCCTGTTTGGTGGAGATGATATTTAATAAAATAAGTAGAAATCCACTAAAAGTTTTGTTTGGTTATATTGCAATCCCGAGATAATCGTCTCCATGCTCCAAATCCATTTTAAAGCCATTTTTAAGGCATTTCGCGCATACATGAAATGAACACATTTTTCTCCAAAACTATAACAGATGCAAGCTTGTCCTGTTTGGTGGAGATGATATTTAATAAAATAAGTAGAAATCCACTAAAAGTTTTGTTTGGTTATCTTGCAATCCCGAGATAATCGTCTCCATGCTCCAAATCCATTTTAAAGCCATTTTTAAGGCATTTCGCGCATACATGAAATGAACACATTTTTCTCCAAAACTATAACAGATGCAAGCTTGTCCTGTTTGGTGGAGATGATATTTAATAAAATAAGTAGAAATCCACTAAAAGTTTTGTTTGGTTATCTTGCAATCCCGAGATAATCGTCTCCATGCTCCAAATCCATTTTAAAGCCATTTTTAAGGCATTTCGCGCATACATGAAATGAACACATTTTTCTCCAAAACTATAACAGATGCAAGCTTGTCCTGTTTGGTGGAGATGATATTTAATAAAATAAGTAGAAATCCACTAAAAGTTTTGTTTGGTTATCTTGCAATCCCGAGATAATCGTCTCCATGCTCCAAATCCATTTTAAAGCCATTTCAAAGGCATTTCGCGCATACATGAAATGAACACATTTTTCTCCAAAACTATAACAGATGCAAGCTTGTCCTGTTTGGTGGAGATGATATTTAATAAAATAAGTAGAAATCCACTAAAAGTTTTGTTTGGTTATCTTGCAATCCCGAGATAATCGTCTCCATGCTCCAAATCCATTTTAAAGCCATTTTTAAGGCATTTCGCGCATACATGAAATGAACACATTTTTCTCCAAAACTATAACAGATGCAAGCTTGTCCTGTTTGGTGGAGATGATATTTAATAAAATAAGTAGAAATCCACTAAAAGTTTTGTTTGGTTATCTTGCAATCCCGAGATAATCGTCTCCATGCTCCAAATCCATTTTAAAGCCATTTTTAAGGCATTTCGCGCATACATGAAATGAACACATTTTTCTCCAAAACTATAACAGATGCAAGCTTGTCCTGTTTGGTGGAGATGATATTTAATAAAATAAGTAGAAATCCACTAAAAGTTTTGTTTGGTTATCTTGCAATCCCGAGATAATCGTCTCCATGCTCCAAATCCATTTTAAAGCCATTTTTAAGGCATTTCGCGCATACATGAAATGAACACATTTTTCTCCAAAACTATAACAGATGCAAGCTTGTCCTGTTTGGTGGAGATGATATTTAATAAAATAAGTAGAAATCCACTAAAAGTTTTGTTTGGTTATCTTGCAATCCGAGATAATCGTCTCCATGCTCCAAATCCATTTTAAAGCCATTTTTAAGGCATTTCGCGCATACATGAAATGAACACATTTTTCTCCAAAACTATAACAGATGCAAGCTTGTCCTGTTTGGTGGAGATGATATTTAATAAAATAAGTAGAAATCCACTAAAAGTTTTGTTTGGTTATCTTGCAATCCCGAGATAATCGTCTCCATGCTCCAAATCCATTTTAAAGCCATTTTTAAGGCATTTCGCGCATACATGAAATGAACACATTTTTCTCCAAAACTATAACAGATGCAAGCTTGTCCTGTTTGGTGGAGATGATATTTAATAAAATAAGTAGAAATCCACTAAAAGTTTTGTTTGGTTATCTTGCAATCCCGAGATAATCGTCTCCATGCTCCAAATCCATTTTAAAGCCATTTTTAAGGCATTTCGCGCATACATGAAATGAACACATTTTTCTCCAAAACTATAACAGATGCAAGCTTGTCCTGTTTGGTGGAGATGATATTTAATAAAATAAGTAGAAATCCACTAAAAGTTTTGTTTGGTTATCTTGCAATCCCGAGATAATCGTCTCCATGCTCCAAATCCATTTTAAAGCCATTTTTAAGGCATTTCGCGCATACATGAAATGAACACATTTTTCTCCAAAACTATAACAGATGCAAGCTTGTCCTGTTTGGTGGAGATGATATTTAATAAAATAAGTAGAAATCCACTAAAAGTTTTGTTTGGTTATCTTGCAATCCCGAGATAATCGTCTCCATGCTCCAAATCCATTTTAAAGCCATTTTTAAGGCATTTCGCGCATACATGAAATGAACACATTTTTCTCCAAAACTATAACAGATGCAAGCTTGTCCTGTTTGGTGGAGATGATATTTAATAAAATAAGTAGAAATCCACTAAAAGTTTTGTTTGGTTATCTTGCAATCCCGAGATAATCGTCTCCATGCTCCAAATCCATTTTAAAGCCATTTTTAAGGCATTTCGCGCATACATGAAATGAACACATTTTTCTCCAAAACTATAACAGATGCAAGCTTGTCCTGTTTGGTGGAGATGATATTTAATAAAATAAGTAGAAATCCACTAAAAGTTTTGTTTGGTTATCTTGCAATCCCGAGATAATCGTCTCCATGCTCCAAATCCATTTTAAAGCCATTTTTAAGGCATTTCGCGCATACATGAAATGAACACATTTTTCTCCAAAACTATAACAGATGCAAGCTTGTCCTGTTTGGTGGAGATGATATTTAATAAAATAAGTAGAAATCCACTAAAAGTTTTGTTTGGTTATCTTGCAATCCCGAGATAATCGTCTCCATGCTCCAAATCCATTTTAAAGCCATTTTTAAGGCATTTCGCGCATACATGAAATGAACACATTTTTCTCCAAAACTATAACAGATGCAAGCTTGTCCTGTTTGGTGGAGATGATATTTAATAAAATAAGTAGAAATCCACTAAAAGTTTTGTTTGGTTATCTTGCAATCCCGAGATAATCGTCTCCATGCTCCAAATCCATTTTAAAGCCATTTTTAAGGCATTTCGCGCATACATGAAATGAACACATTTTTCTCCAAAACTATAACAGATGCAAGCTTGGTCCTGTTTGGTGGAGATGATATTTAATAAAATAAGTAGAAATCCACTAAAAGTTTTGTTTGGTTATCTTGCAATCCCGAGATAATCGTCTCCATGCTCCAAATCCATTTTAAAGCCATTTTTAAGGCATTTCGCGCATACATGAAATGAACACCATTTTTCTCCAAAACTATAACAGATG
>NW_027443612.1:0-39770 GCF_048569485.1 Anomaloglossus baeobatrachus | reverse complement strand
TCTCAGCCCAAGGCTAACCGTACCTCCAACCGGGTGTTGGTTTCTCAGCCGATGCTGACCCAGACCTCCAACCGGGTGTTGGTTTCTCAGCCGAAGCTGACCCGGACCTCCAACCGGGTGTTAGTTTCTCAGCCCAAAGCTGACCAGACCTCCGACCGGGATTATAAAAATTTCCCTTCCTAGCCAGAAGGCCAGGATAGGGTAATATGCTCAAAAAGTATGAAAAGGCAAGGTACGGTGTGCTACAGAGCCCAAGGCTTGCCGGGGTCCCAAGCCAGCAAGCTCAGACTCACTCCAGGGTCGTCAGTCCTGGGGCACGTTGTACCATAGCCCCCCACCCTTACTCAGTCTAATAGCCTCGATCCTGGTAGGGCCATGTTTTCCTCTAGATGAATATACTATCCACCCAGAGTACTAGCAAGCGCAACCTTCCAGTGTGCATTGTATCATTGTACTAAGGTGGCCTGGAGCTTAAACCACCTCTTCGAACAACACTACACTTGATCTTAGCCAAAAGGCCGAGAAGCGATAACCAGAATTGGTTTGGGCCTCGAGTGGCACCCTGGCCTATGCCGGACACATCTTAGGGAGAGAGAGCGAGAGGGAGACAAACCCACGCCTACACAAGACATTTTGTCACCCAAGCCAACCCTTGAAAAGGCTGCTTTGCAGAGCCAAAACAAGAAGAATGGTGCGTTTTGCAGCCGCCGCCCACTGCAATGAATCTGAATAACTCCTCCTTTAGGGCGCAAGCAACTCCCCTCCCCCTTGCAGTCTTTCCAATTCACGATACAAAAAGACGGACAGGACAGGTTGCCTGACTTTCCGTCACTGCCACCCTTTGCCATCCTTACCCGTAGAAAGCCCTTTCATCATCCCCAAACCCTAATCTTTTCCCTTTCCTTCCCAGCCCCCAAACCCTGCCCTCTGTACCTTTCTCACCACCCGCTTCCCTTCTCCTGTCATCCCCCTACCACCCGGGAAAAAAAGAGATTGCCCCCTCCTTCCACTAGCCCACCCTCCCACCCAAAGAACAACTTCTTCTGCGCAGCTTGTTTTCTAGGCAGCAGCGCTATTGTGATGTCATCGGGGGGCATTGTGACAAGCCGCCAGTGTTCCGTCTCTTCATGTTGTGCACAGTTCAAACGGAAAATACATCAACAGGCAGACTACAGAAAAGCTTACTATCAAAGGTTAGAGGGGGGCTTTCTCAGAGGGCTTTTTACAGTTTTTCTATTCCCAATTAGCCGTTTAAGTGTACTTATTGAAAGTAGTAATTCTTTCATAGGCCGCCCTTTCTTAGTATTTGACGTTCCTTATATTGCGGTATGAGGCTTCGCAGTAGGTTGCAAACATTCATCACCCATGACTGTCCCCAATTGAGCTCAGAAGCTCAATGTCTATCATGACCTCTCTTTTAGAATGTCCAAGAGCAAGCAAACTATTCCTCCAGGAGAGGGCGCCAACAGACTACTAAAGAGATCATCATTACTCAAAGAAAACCCCAAAAACCAATGCATGATAGGAATAAACAGGTAACTTTCTTTGGAGTGGAAGCGGAGAGATCGCACCAGATGCCAATTCTAGATGTTATCACACCTGTGGTCACTGCAGCAGCAGGTGAATCCACTTTGTCCAAAAGGGATCTATTCCATTCAATTGCAAATGATCTAGATAAGACAGAGAACTGCAGCACGGGGACATAGCCGAGTTGGTCAGGTTGAGTGGTGATGAGTTTGCTATTTGGATGAATAAAGAAAGTCAAAAGTGTGAAAGATAAAAAACAAAAGGAGGAAGTGTGAAAAGTGAATGGGCCAAATTGAGGTGCATATGAAGACGTATGCTTTCTTCCAATTCATTAAATCGGGCTAATATGAATCAGGTGAATTGAGTTCTGCTTTTGGAAACTGGGTTAAGAAGGGGTGCACCGTTCCTGGAGGTACTGCAATACCAGGTCAATGCGTGGAGTGGACAGAGCAAGCTCTTTTTCCATCTCCCTGTTCTAAAAATCCATTTAATATATGGTCCCCAGATAGGGGACGTATCAGATATTAAACTGATAAGAACAGATACTACACTTGATCTTAGCCAAAAGGCCGAGAAGCGATAACCAGAATTGGTTTGGGCCTCGAGTGGCACCCTGGCCTATGCCGGACACATCTTAGGGAGAGAGAGCGAGAGGGAGACAAACCCACGCCTACACAAGACATTTTGTCACCCAAGCCAACCCTTGAAAAGGCTGCTTTGCAGAGCCAAAACAAGAAGAATGGTGCGTTTTGCAGCCGCCGCCCACTGCAATGAATCTGAATAACTCCTCCTTTAGGGCGCAAGCAACTCCCCTCCCCCTTGCAGTCTTTCCAATTCACGATACAAAAAGACGGACAGGACAGGTTGCCTGACTTTCCGTCACTGCCACCCTTTGCCATCCTTACCCGTAGAAAGCCCTTTCATCATCCCCAAACCCTAATCTTTTCCCTTTCCTTCCCAGCCCCCAAACCCTGCCCTCTGTACCTTTCTCACCACCCGCTTCCCTTCTCCTGTCATCCCCCTACCACCCGGGAAAAAAAGAGATTGCCCCCTCCTTCCACTAGCCCACCCTCCCACCCAAAGAACAACTTCTTCTGCGCAGCTTGTTTTCTAGGCAGCAGCGCTATTGTGATGTCATCGGGGGGCATTGTGACAAGCCGCCAGTGTTCCGTCTCTTCATGTTGTGCACAGTTCAAACGGAAAATACATCAACAGGCAGACTACAGAAAAGCTTACTATCAAAGGTTAGAGGGGGGCTTTCTCAGAGGGCTTTTTACAGTTTTTCTATTCCCAATTAGCCGTTTAAGTGTACTTATTGAAAGTAGTAATTCTTTCATAGGCCGCCCTTTCTTAGTATTTGACGTTCCTTATATTGCGGTATGAGGCTTCGCAGTAGGTTGCAAACATTCATCACCCATGACTGTCCCCAATTGAGCTCAGAAGCTCAATGTCTATCATGACCTCTCTTTTAGAATGTCCAAGAGCAAGCAAACTATTCCTCCAGGAGAGGGCGCCAACAGACTACTAAAGAGATCATCATTACTCAAAGAAAACCCCAAAAACCAATGCATGATAGGAATAAACAGGTAACTTTCTTTGGAGTGGAAGCGGAGAGATCGCACCAGATGCCAATTCTAGATGTTATCACACCTGTGGTCACTGCAGCAGCAGGTGAATCCACTTTGTCCAAAAGGGATCTATTCCATTCAATTGCAAATGATCTAGATAAGACAGAGAACTGCAGCACGGGGACATAGCCGAGTTGGTCAGGTTGAGTGGTGATGAGTTTGCTATTTGGATGAATAAAGAAAGTCAAAAGTGTGAAAGATAAAAAACAAAAGGAGGAAGTGTGAAAAGTGAATGGGCCAAATTGAGGTGCATATGAAGACGTATGCTTTCTTCCAATTCATTAAATCGGGCTAATATGAATCAGGTGAATTGAGTTCTGCTTTTGGAAACTGGGTTAAGAAGGGGTGCACCGTTCCTGGAGGTACTGCAATACCAGGTCAATGCGTGGAGTGGACAGAGCAAGCTCTTTTTCCATCTCCCTGTTCTAAAAATCCATTTAATATATGGTCCCCAGATAGGGGACGTATCAGATATTAAACTGATAAGAACAGATACTACACTTGATCTTAGCCAAAAGGCCGAGAAGCGATAACCAGAATTGGTTTGGGCCTCGAGTGGCACCCTGGCCTATGCCGGACACATCTTAGGGAGAGAGAGCGAGAGGGAGACAAACCCACGCCTACACAAGACATTTTGTCACCCAAGCCAACCCTTGAAAAGGCTGCTTTGCAGAGCCAAAACAAGAAGAATGGTGCGTTTTGCAGCCGCCGCCCACTGCAATGAATCTGAATAACTCCTCCTTTAGGGCGCAAGCAACTCCCCTCCCCCTTGCAGTCTTTCCAATTCACGATACAAAAAGACGGACAGGACAGGTTGCCTGACTTTCCGTCACTGCCACCCTTTGCCATCCTTACCCGTAGAAAGCCCTTTCATCATCCCCAAACCCTAATCTTTTCCCTTTCCTTCCCAGCCCCCAAACCCTGCCCTCTGTACCTTTCTCACCACCCGCTTCCCTTCTCCTGTCATCCCCCTACCACCCGGGAAAAAAAGAGATTGCCCCCTCCTTCCACTAGCCCACCCTCCCACCCAAAGAACAACTTCTTCTGCGCAGCTTGTTTTCTAGGCAGCAGCGCTATTGTGATGTCATCGGGGGGCATTGTGACAAGCCGCCAGTGTTCCGTCTCTTCATGTTGTGCACAGTTCAAACGGAAAATACATCAACAGGCAGACTACAGAAAAGCTTACTATCAAAGGTTAGAGGGGGGCTTTCTCAGAGGGCTTTTTACAGTTTTTCTATTCCCAATTAGCCGTTTAAGTGTACTTATTGAAAGTAGTAATTCTTTCATAGGCCGCCCTTTCTTAGTATTTGACGTTCCTTATATTGCGGTATGAGGCTTCGCAGTAGGTTGCAAACATTCATCACCCATGACTGTCCCCAATTGAGCTCAGAAGCTCAATGTCTATCATGACCTCTCTTTTAGAATGTCCAAGAGCAAGCAAACTATTCCTCCAGGAGAGGGCGCCAACAGACTACTAAAGAGATCATCATTACTCAAAGAAAACCCCAAAAACCAATGCATGATAGGAATAAACAGGTAACTTTCTTTGGAGTGGAAGCGGAGAGATCGCACCAGATGCCAATTCTAGATGTTATCACACCTGTGGTCACTGCAGCAGCAGGTGAATCCACTTTGTCCAAAAGGGATCTATTCCATTCAATTGCAAATGATCTAGATAAGACAGAGAACTGCAGCACGGGGACATAGCCGAGTTGGTCAGGTTGAGTGGTGATGAGTTTGCTATTTGGATGAATAAAGAAAGTCAAAAGTGTGAAAGATAAAAAACAAAAGGAGGAAGTGTGAAAAGTGAATGGGCCAAATTGAGGTGCATATGAAGACGTATGCTTTCTTCCAATTCATTAAATCGGGCTAATATGAATCAGGTGAATTGAGTTCTGCTTTTGGAAACTGGGTTAAGAAGGGGTGCACCGTTCCTGGAGGTACTGCAATACCAGGTCAATGCGTGGAGTGGACAGAGCAAGCTCTTTTTCCATCTCCCTGTTCTAAAAATCCATTTAATATATGGTCCCCAGATAGGGGACGTATCAGATATTAAACTGATAAGAACAGATACTACACTTGATCTTAGCCAAAAGGCCGAGAAGCGATAACCAGAATTGGTTTGGGCCTCGAGTGGCACCCTGGCCTATGCCGGACACATCTTAGGGAGAGAGAGCGAGAGGGAGACAAACCCACGCCTACACAAGACATTTTGTCACCCAAGCCAACCCTTGAAAAGGCTGCTTTGCAGAGCCAAAACAAGAAGAATGGTGCGTTTTGCAGCCGCCGCCCACTGCAATGAATCTGAATAACTCCTCCTTTAGGGCGCAAGCAACTCCCCTCCCCCTTGCAGTCTTTCCAATTCACGATACAAAAAGACGGACAGGACAGGTTGCCTGACTTTCCGTCACTGCCACCCTTTGCCATCCTTACCCGTAGAAAGCCCTTTCATCATCCCCAAACCCTAATCTTTTCCCTTTCCTTCCCAGCCCCCAAACCCTGCCCTCTGTACCTTTCTCACCACCCGCTTCCCTTCTCCTGTCATCCCCCTACCACCCGGGAAAAAAAGAGATTGCCCCCTCCTTCCACTAGCCCACCCTCCCACCCAAAGAACAACTTCTTCTGCGCAGCTTGTTTTCTAGGCAGCAGCGCTATTGTGATGTCATCGGGGGGCATTGTGACAAGCCGCCAGTGTTCCGTCTCTTCATGTTGTGCACAGTTCAAACGGAAAATACATCAACAGGCAGACTACAGAAAAGCTTACTATCAAAGGTTAGAGGGGGGCTTTCTCAGAGGGCTTTTTACAGTTTTTCTATTCCCAATTAGCCGTTTAAGTGTACTTATTGAAAGTAGTAATTCTTTCATAGGCCGCCCTTTCTTAGTATTTGACGTTCCTTATATTGCGGTATGAGGCTTCGCAGTAGGTTGCAAACATTCATCACCCATGACTGTCCCCAATTGAGCTCAGAAGCTCAATGTCTATCATGACCTCTCTTTTAGAATGTCCAAGAGCAAGCAAACTATTCCTCCAGGAGAGGGCGCCAACAGACTACTAAAGAGATCATCATTACTCAAAGAAAACCCCAAAAACCAATGCATGATAGGAATAAACAGGTAACTTTCTTTGGAGTGGAAGCGGAGAGATCGCACCAGATGCCAATTCTAGATGTTATCACACCTGTGGTCACTGCAGCAGCAGGTGAATCCACTTTGTCCAAAAGGGATCTATTCCATTCAATTGCAAATGATCTAGATAAGACAGAGAACTGCAGCACGGGGACATAGCCGAGTTGGTCAGGTTGAGTGGTGATGAGTTTGCTATTTGGATGAATAAAGAAAGTCAAAAGTGTGAAAGATAAAAAACAAAAGGAGGAAGTGTGAAAAGTGAATGGGCCAAATTGAGGTGCATATGAAGACGTATGCTTTCTTCCAATTCATTAAATCGGGCTAATATGAATCAGGTGAATTGAGTTCTGCTTTTGGAAACTGGGTTAAGAAGGGGTGCACCGTTCCTGGAGGTACTGCAATACCAGGTCAATGCGTGGAGTGGACAGAGCAAGCTCTTTTTCCATCTCCCTGTTCTAAAAATCCATTTAATATATGGTCCCCAGATAGGGGACGTATCAGATATTAAACTGATAAGAACAGATACTACACTTGATCTTAGCCAAAAGGCCGAGAAGCGATAACCAGAATTGGTTTGGGCCTCGAGTGGCACCCTGGCCTATGCCGGACACATCTTAGGGAGAGAGAGCGAGAGGGAGACAAACCCACGCCTACACAAGACATTTTGTCACCCAAGCCAACCCTTGAAAAGGCTGCTTTGCAGAGCCAAAACAAGAAGAATGGTGCGTTTTGCAGCCGCCGCCCACTGCAATGAATCTGAATAACTCCTCCTTTAGGGCGCAAGCAACTCCCCTCCCCCTTGCAGTCTTTCCAATTCACGATACAAAAAGACGGACAGGACAGGTTGCCTGACTTTCCGTCACTGCCACCCTTTGCCATCCTTACCCGTAGAAAGCCCTTTCATCATCCCCAAACCCTAATCTTTTCCCTTTCCTTCCCAGCCCCCAAACCCTGCCCTCTGTACCTTTCTCACCACCCGCTTCCCTTCTCCTGTCATCCCCCTACCACCCGGGAAAAAAAGAGATTGCCCCCTCCTTCCACTAGCCCACCCTCCCACCCAAAGAACAACTTCTTCTGCGCAGCTTGTTTTCTAGGCAGCAGCGCTATTGTGATGTCATCGGGGGGCATTGTGACAAGCCGCCAGTGTTCCGTCTCTTCATGTTGTGCACAGTTCAAACGGAAAATACATCAACAGGCAGACTACAGAAAAGCTTACTATCAAAGGTTAGAGGGGGGCTTTCTCAGAGGGCTTTTTACAGTTTTTCTATTCCCAATTAGCCGTTTAAGTGTACTTATTGAAAGTAGTAATTCTTTCATAGGCCGCCCTTTCTTAGTATTTGACGTTCCTTATATTGCGGTATGAGGCTTCGCAGTAGGTTGCAAACATTCATCACCCATGACTGTCCCCAATTGAGCTCAGAAGCTCAATGTCTATCATGACCTCTCTTTTAGAATGTCCAAGAGCAAGCAAACTATTCCTCCAGGAGAGGGCGCCAACAGACTACTAAAGAGATCATCATTACTCAAAGAAAACCCCAAAAACCAATGCATGATAGGAATAAACAGGTAACTTTCTTTGGAGTGGAAGCGGAGAGATCGCACCAGATGCCAATTCTAGATGTTATCACACCTGTGGTCACTGCAGCAGCAGGTGAATCCACTTTGTCCAAAAGGGATCTATTCCATTCAATTGCAAATGATCTAGATAAGACAGAGAACTGCAGCACGGGGACATAGCCGAGTTGGTCAGGTTGAGTGGTGATGAGTTTGCTATTTGGATGAATAAAGAAAGTCAAAAGTGTGAAAGATAAAAAACAAAAGGAGGAAGTGTGAAAAGTGAATGGGCCAAATTGAGGTGCATATGAAGACGTATGCTTTCTTCCAATTCATTAAATCGGGCTAATATGAATCAGGTGAATTGAGTTCTGCTTTTGGAAACTGGGTTAAGAAGGGGTGCACCGTTCCTGGAGGTACTGCAATACCAGGTCAATGCGTGGAGTGGACAGAGCAAGCTCTTTTTCCATCTCCCTGTTCTAAAAATCCATTTAATATATGGTCCCCAGATAGGGGACGTATCAGATATTAAACTGATAAGAACAGATACTACACTTGATCTTAGCCAAAAGGCCGAGAAGCGATAACCAGAATTGGTTTGGGCCTCGAGTGGCACCCTGGCCTATGCCGGACACATCTTAGGGAGAGAGAGCGAGAGGGAGACAAACCCACGCCTACACAAGACATTTTGTCACCCAAGCCAACCCTTGAAAAGGCTGCTTTGCAGAGCCAAAACAAGAAGAATGGTGCGTTTTGCAGCCGCCGCCCACTGCAATGAATCTGAATAACTCCTCCTTTAGGGCGCAAGCAACTCCCCTCCCCCTTGCAGTCTTTCCAATTCACGATACAAAAAGACGGACAGGACAGGTTGCCTGACTTTCCGTCACTGCCACCCTTTGCCATCCTTACCCGTAGAAAGCCCTTTCATCATCCCCAAACCCTAATCTTTTCCCTTTCCTTCACAGCCCCCAAACCCTGCCCTCTGTACCTTTCTCACCACCCGCTTCCCTTCTCCTGTCATCCCCCTACCACCCGGGAAAAAAAGAGATTGCCCCCTCCTTCCACTAGCCCACCCTCCCACCCAAAGAACAACTTCTTCTGCGCAGCTTGTTTTCTAGGCAGCAGCGCTATTGTGATGTCATCGGGGGGCATTGTGACAAGCCGCCAGTGTTCCGTCTCTTCATGTTGTGCACAGTTCAAACGGAAAATACATCAACAGGCAGACTACAGAAAAGCTTACTATCAAAGGTTAGAGGGGGGCTTTCTCAGAGGGCTTTTTACAGTTTTTCTATTCCCAATTAGCCGTTTAAGTGTACTTATTGAAAGTAGTAATTCTTTCATAGGCCGCCCTTTCTTAGTATTTGACGTTCCTTATATTGCGGTATGAGGCTTCGCAGTAGGTTGCAAACATTCATCACCCATGACTGTCCCCAATTGAGCTCAGAAGCTCAATGTCTATCATGACCTCTCTTTTAGAATGTCCAAGAGCAAGCAAACTATTCCTCCAGGAGAGGGCGCCAACAGACTACTAAAGAGATCATCATTACTCAAAGAAAACCCCAAAAACCAATGCATGATAGGAATAAACAGGTAACTTTCTTTGGAGTGGAAGCGGAGAGATCGCACCAGATGCCAATTCTAGATGTTATCACACCTGTGGTCACTGCAGCAGCAGGTGAATCCACTTTGTCCAAAAGGGATCTATTCCATTCAATTGCAAATGATCTAGATAAGACAGAGAACTGCAGCACGGGGACATAGCCGAGTTGGTCAGGTTGAGTGGTGATGAGTTTGCTATTTGGATGAATAAAGAAAGTCAAAAGTGTGAAAGATAAAAAACAAAAGGAGGAAGTGTGAAAAGTGAATGGGCCAAATTGAGGTGCATATGAAGACGTATGCTTTCTTCCAATTCATTAAATCGGGCTAATATGAATCAGGTGAATTGAGTTCTGCTTTTGGAAACTGGGTTAAGAAGGGGTGCACCGTTCCTGGAGGTACTGCAATACCAGGTCAATGCGTGGAGTGGACAGAGCAAGCTCTTTTTCCATCTCCCTGTTCTAAAAATCCATTTAATATATGGTCCCCAGATAGGGGACGTATCAGATATTAAACTGATAAGAACAGATACTACACTTGATCTTAGCCAAAAGGCCGAGAAGCGATAACCAGAATTGGTTTGGGCCTCGAGTGGCACCCTGGCCTATGCCGGACACATCTTAGGGAGAGAGAGCGAGAGGGAGACAAACCCACGCCTACACAAGACATTTTGTCACCCAAGCCAACCCTTGAAAAGGCTGCTTTGCAGAGCCAAAACAAGAAGAATGGTGCGTTTTGCAGCCGCCGCCCACTGCAATGAATCTGAATAACTCCTCCTTTAGGGCGCAAGCAACTCCCCTCCCCCTTGCAGTCTTTCCAATTCACGATACAAAAAGACGGACAGGACAGGTTGCCTGACTTTCCGTCACTGCCACCCTTTGCCATCCTTACCCGTAGAAAGCCCTTTCATCATCCCCAAACCCTAATCTTTTCCCTTTCCTTCCCAGCCCCCAAACCCTGCCCTCTGTACCTTTCTCACCACCCGCTTCCCTTCTCCTGTCATCCCCCTACCACCCGGGAAAAAAAGAGATTGCCCCCTCCTTCCACTAGCCCACCCTCCCACCCAAAGAACAACTTCTTCTGCGCAGCTTGTTTTCTAGGCAGCAGCGCTATTGTGATGTCATCGGGGGGCATTGTGACAAGCCGCCAGTGTTCCGTCTCTTCATGTTGTGCACAGTTCAAACGGAAAATACATCAACAGGCAGACTACAGAAAAGCTTACTATCAAAGGTTAGAGGGGGGCTTTCTCAGAGGGCTTTTTACAGTTTTTCTATTCCCAATTAGCCGTTTAAGTGTACTTATTGAAAGTAGTAATTCTTTCATAGGCCGCCCTTTCTTAGTATTTGACGTTCCTTATATTGCGGTATGAGGCTTCGCAGTAGGTTGCAAACATTCATCACCCATGACTGTCCCCAATTGAGCTCAGAAGCTCAATGTCTATCATGACCTCTCTTTTAGAATGTCCAAGAGCAAGCAAACTATTCCTCCAGGAGAGGGCGCCAACAGACTACTAAAGAGATCATCATTACTCAAAGAAAACCCCAAAAACCAATGCATGATAGGAATAAACAGGTAACTTTCTTTGGAGTGGAAGCGGAGAGATCGCACCAGATGCCAATTCTAGATGTTATCACACCTGTGGTCACTGCAGCAGCAGGTGAATCCACTTTGTCCAAAAGGGATCTATTCCATTCAATTGCAAATGATCTAGATAAGACAGAGAACTGCAGCACGGGGACATAGCCGAGTTGGTCAGGTTGAGTGGTGATGAGTTTGCTATTTGGATGAATAAAGAAAGTCAAAAGTGTGAAAGATAAAAAACAAAAGGAGGAAGTGTGAAAAGTGAATGGGCCAAATTGAGGTGCATATGAAGACGTATGCTTTCTTCCAATTCATTAAATCGGGCTAATATGAATCAGGTGAATTGAGTTCTGCTTTTGGAAACTGGGTTAAGAAGGGGTGCACCGTTCCTGGAGGTACTGCAATACCAGGTCAATGCGTGGAGTGGACAGAGCAAGCTCTTTTTCCATCTCCCTGTTCTAAAAATCCATTTAATATATGGTCCCCAGATAGGGGACGTATCAGATATTAAACTGATAAGAACAGATACTACACTTGATCTTAGCCAAAAGGCCGAGAAGCGATAACCAGAATTGGTTTGGGCCTCGAGTGGCACCCTGGCCTATGCCGGACACATCTTAGGGAGAGAGAGCGAGAGGGAGACAAACCCACGCCTACACAAGACATTTTGTCACCCAAGCCAACCCTTGAAAAGGCTGCTTTGCAGAGCCAAAACAAGAAGAATGGTGCGTTTTGCAGCCGCCGCCCACTGCAATGAATCTGAATAACTCCTCCTTTAGGGCGCAAGCAACTCCCCTCCCCCTTGCAGTCTTTCCAATTCACGATACAAAAAGACGGACAGGACAGGTTGCCTGACTTTCCGTCACTGCCACCCTTTGCCATCCTTACCCGTAGAAAGCCCTTTCATCATCCCCAAACCCTAATCTTTTCCCTTTCCTTCCCAGCCCCCAAACCCTGCCCTCTGTACCTTTCTCACCACCCGCTTCCCTTCTCCTGTCATCCCCCTACCACCCGGGAAAAAAAGAGATTGCCCCCTCCTTCCACTAGCCCACCCTCCCACCCAAAGAACAACTTCTTCTGCGCAGCTTGTTTTCTAGGCAGCAGCGCTATTGTGATGTCATCGGGGGGCATTGTGACAAGCCGCCAGTGTTCCGTCTCTTCATGTTGTGCACAGTTCAAACGGAAAATACATCAACAGGCAGACTACAGAAAAGCTTACTATCAAAGGTTAGAGGGGGGCTTTCTCAGAGGGCTTTTTACAGTTTTTCTATTCCCAATTAGCCGTTTAAGTGTACTTATTGAAAGTAGTAATTCTTTCATAGGCCGCCCTTTCTTAGTATTTGACGTTCCTTATATTGCGGTATGAGGCTTCGCAGTAGGTTGCAAACATTCATCACCCATGACTGTCCCCAATTGAGCTCAGAAGCTCAATGTCTATCATGACCTCTCTTTTAGAATGTCCAAGAGCAAGCAAACTATTCCTCCAGGAGAGGGCGCCAACAGACTACTAAAGAGATCATCATTACTCAAAGAAAACCCCAAAAACCAATGCATGATAGGAATAAACAGGTAACTTTCTTTGGAGTGGAAGCGGAGAGATCGCACCAGATGCCAATTCTAGATGTTATCACACCTGTGGTCACTGCAGCAGCAGGTGAATCCACTTTGTCCAAAAGGGATCTATTCCATTCAATTGCAAATGATCTAGATAAGACAGAGAACTGCAGCACGGGGACATAGCCGAGTTGGTCAGGTTGAGTGGTGATGAGTTTGCTATTTGGATGAATAAAGAAAGTCAAAAGTGTGAAAGATAAAAAACAAAAGGAGGAAGTGTGAAAAGTGAATGGGCCAAATTGAGGTGCATATGAAGACGTATGCTTTCTTCCAATTCATTAAATCGGGCTAATATGAATCAGGTGAATTGAGTTCTGCTTTTGGAAACTGGGTTAAGAAGGGGTGCACCGTTCCTGGAGGTACTGCAATACCAGGTCAATGCGTGGAGTGGACAGAGCAAGCTCTTTTTCCATCTCCCTGTTCTAAAAATCCATTTAATATATGGTCCCCAGATAGGGGACGTATCAGATATTAAACTGATAAGAACAGATACTACACTTGATCTTAGCCAAAAGGCCGAGAAGCGATAACCAGAATTGGTTTGGGCCTCGAGTGGCACCCTGGCCTATGCCGGACACATCTTAGGGAGAGAGAGCGAGAGGGAGACAAACCCACGCCTACACAAGACATTTTGTCACCCAAGCCAACCCTTGAAAAGGCTGCTTTGCAGAGCCAAAACAAGAAGAATGGTGCGTTTTGCAGCCGCCGCCCACTGCAATGAATCTGAATAACTCCTCCTTTAGGGCGCAAGCAACTCCCCTCCCCCTTGCAGTCTTTCCAATTCACGATACAAAAAGACGGACAGGACAGGTTGCCTGACTTTCCGTCACTGCCACCCTTTGCCATCCTTACCCGTAGAAAGCCCTTTCATCATCCCCAAACCCTAATCTTTTCCCTTTCCTTCCCAGCCCCCAAACCCTGCCCTCTGTACCTTTCTCACCACCCGCTTCCCTTCTCCTGTCATCCCCCTACCACCCGGGAAAAAAAGAGATTGCCCCCTCCTTCCACTAGCCCACCCTCCCACCCAAAGAACAACTTCTTCTGCGCAGCTTGTTTTCTAGGCAGCAGCGCTATTGTGATGTCATCGGGGGGCATTGTGACAAGCCGCCAGTGTTCCGTCTCTTCATGTTGTGCACAGTTCAAACGGAAAATACATCAACAGGCAGACTACAGAAAAGCTTACTATCAAAGGTTAGAGGGGGGCTTTCTCAGAGGGCTTTTTACAGTTTTTCTATTCCCAATTAGCCGTTTAAGTGTACTTATTGAAAGTAGTAATTCTTTCATAGGCCGCCCTTTCTTAGTATTTGACGTTCCTTATATTGCGGTATGAGGCTTCGCAGTAGGTTGCAAACATTCATCACCCATGACTGTCCCCAATTGAGCTCAGAAGCTCAATGTCTATCATGACCTCTCTTTTAGAATGTCCAAGAGCAAGCAAACTATTCCTCCAGGAGAGGGCGCCAACAGACTACTAAAGAGATCATCATTACTCAAAGAAAACCCCAAAAACCAATGCATGATAGGAATAAACAGGTAACTTTCTTTGGAGTGGAAGCGGAGAGATCGCACCAGATGCCAATTCTAGATGTTATCACACCTGTGGTCACTGCAGCAGCAGGTGAATCCACTTTGTCCAAAAGGGATCTATTCCATTCAATTGCAAATGATCTAGATAAGACAGAGAACTGCAGCACGGGGACATAGCCGAGTTGGTCAGGTTGAGTGGTGATGAGTTTGCTATTTGGATGAATAAAGAAAGTCAAAAGTGTGAAAGATAAAAAACAAAAGGAGGAAGTGTGAAAAGTGAATGGGCCAAATTGAGGTGCATATGAAGACGTATGCTTTCTTCCAATTCATTAAATCGGGCTAATATGAATCAGGTGAATTGAGTTCTGCTTTTGGAAACTGGGTTAAGAAGGGGTGCACCGTTCCTGGAGGTACTGCAATACCAGGTCAATGCGTGGAGTGGACAGAGCAAGCTCTTTTTCCATCTCCCTGTTCTAAAAATCCATTTAATATATGGTCCCCAGATAGGGGACGTATCAGATATTAAACTGATAAGAACAGATACTACACTTGATCTTAGCCAAAAGGCCGAGAAGCGATAACCAGAATTGGTTTGGGCCTCGAGTGGCACCCTGGCCTATGCCGGACACATCTTAGGGAGAGAGAGCGAGAGGGAGACAAACCCACGCCTACACAAGACATTTTGTCACCCAAGCCAACCCTTGAAAAGGCTGCTTTGCAGAGCCAAAACAAGAAGAATGGTGCGTTTTGCAGCCGCCGCCCACTGCAATGAATCTGAATAACTCCTCCTTTAGGGCGCAAGCAACTCCCCTCCCCCTTGCAGTCTTTCCAATTCACGATACAAAAAGACGGACAGGACAGGTTGCCTGACTTTCCGTCACTGCCACCCTTTGCCATCCTTACCCGTAGAAAGCCCTTTCATCATCCCCAAACCCTAATCTTTTCCCTTTCCTTCCCAGCCCCCAAACCCTGCCCTCTGTACCTTTCTCACCACCCGCTTCCCTTCTCCTGTCATCCCCCTACCACCCGGGAAAAAAAGAGATTGCCCCCTCCTTCCACTAGCCCACCCTCCCACCCAAAGAACAACTTCTTCTGCGCAGCTTGTTTTCTAGGCAGCAGCGCTATTGTGATGTCATCGGGGGGCATTGTGACAAGCCGCCAGTGTTCCGTCTCTTCATGTTGTGCACAGTTCAAACGGAAAATACATCAACAGGCAGACTACAGAAAAGCTTACTATCAAAGGTTAGAGGGGGGCTTTCTCAGAGGGCTTTTTACAGTTTTTCTATTCCCAATTAGCCGTTTAAGTGTACTTATTGAAAGTAGTAATTCTTTCATAGGCCGCCCTTTCTTAGTATTTGACGTTCCTTATATTGCGGTATGAGGCTTCGCAGTAGGTTGCAAACATTCATCACCCATGACTGTCCCCAATTGAGCTCAGAAGCTCAATGTCTATCATGACCTCTCTTTTAGAATGTCCAAGAGCAAGCAAACTATTCCTCCAGGAGAGGGCGCCAACAGACTACTAAAGAGATCATCATTACTCAAAGAAAACCCCAAAAACCAATGCATGATAGGAATAAACAGGTAACTTTCTTTGGAGTGGAAGCGGAGAGATCGCACCAGATGCCAATTCTAGATGTTATCACACCTGTGGTCACTGCAGCAGCAGGTGAATCTGTGAAGCCCCACGGGTGTTGTGTCGGTGTCGGTGCGTTACCTTCAGGGACTCCACGTTGCTGGATCTCCGTCACTGGTAGGAAATCTTCTGTTTTTGATCGTGACGCCACTCTCAGTATTGCGGCCAGTAGGGACCGCCACTGCAGGTTGAGGGTCGCCTGGGGCTGATGGTGTGTGCAGTTAGATGTAGTAGCCTCCTGAGAGTGAGGCAAGCCCCAGGGCCCTGTGTAGGTTTGTAGTACCACAAGTCGCAGAATGACCACACAGGCAGGAATGTCTTTCAAGGGCTTTACTCACATTTGATGGCAGGGTGAGTAGCCCGGGCGTAGCTGAGATGAACCAGATGGGAACCAGGTATCCTTCAGGCTGACTTTATGAGGGTGACTACTGACTCGCCTTCCTTAGCCCTTGGTGGTTTGGGGTGACCCCGACTTTGAGTCCCTATGGGGGTCACCCAGGGAAGATGCTGCAGCCTCTCTCCCCTTGTTGTTTGCCGTGTGCTTGTTCCCCGGACCAGGCCACTCCAGCCTCTTGCCTCCTATGACCTATGGGCCCTAACTGCGGTTACGTGGCTGCGGCTTTTGGTTGTTGTGGTGTGGGCTGTAAGAGCCCCACACCGGCAGGTTTAGCAGAAGAAAGTTGAATCTATCCCCGCTTCGGGATCTGCCGCCCGGTTGGGCCTGGTGCTCTCTAGAAGTCTCCTTACTTCCCACTCCGTTGCACTCGCTAGCTGAAGCTGGCTTTCAGGCAGCACTCCTAGTTGACCGTTCTCCCCCGTCTGTAGTCACTGCGCGGGCGCTGTTAGACAGCAACAGCCCCACAGGTCTGCTCCTCACTGAGCCCTATGGAGTTCTGCTCTAACCGACTCACTGGTGGGTTTTTCCATCTCTGCTCTTTCTGCTGACATCTCCTCAGTCCGAGCTCCAAGCTCTAACTAACTCCTCCTATCTCTCTTTTCTTCCCCACTTGTGTCTGCCTACGCCACCTAGCAACCAGACTCTCTTACCACACCCCTTGAGAGGAGATGGAAGCTCTCACCCCCTCCACTATTCCAGTGAAGGCGTAGGCTCTGCCCCCTCCTGGGTTCCCCAGGGGTCCTCTCTTAGGTACATGTGTGAGGCCTGATCACTATGCGCCTGTGTTCCACACCCCTGTCAGCCTTCTGGATTACCTGTATTGTACTGTCCCCAGCATGGGTGCAGTACTCAGTGGTGCCTGACCAGGTCAGGGGCGCCACATTCCCCCTTAGTTATCACCAGCACGTCCTCGGGCTGCAAGACAACATTTTAAAATGCATAAAACATTAAAACATGTAAAACATTTTTTAAAAGCACCAGGTATCAGACATCACCACCCTCCACCCACAAGTCCGTTAACCCACCCAAAACCCTCTCACGTTGGCCGCAACTTCAGCCACTTCTGGCAGGATGTATAGGCGGCTTTCATGGGCTGGTGGTTTCAGGGTATACCTGGCCTGGTGGATCCGCGCCGTCAGCCTCTTCTGGCAGGATGCAGAGGCGGACTCCACAGTTGGTGCTGACCAGGTACCCTCTTTGTGGTGGTGAGCCAAGGCCCCATAAACAGGCGTGCTCTCTGGTCGCAGGTGAGCCAAGGCCCTTTTCTACGGACGGGCCCCCCTGGTTGCAGACGAGCCAAGCCCCTAAACAGGCTGGCCCTGGTGGTGGTGCCACTGGTGTAACTATTTACACTGCGAGAGTTTGTGGCTATAGCAAGTTCATAGCCTTAAGTTTGTTTCTCACAATAGTTTTTGTGGGCACATGCTTAAACGTTGCAAAACAAAACTTTTCAAAACTGATCAAAACAGTAACTTCTCTTCTTACTTTCCTTTACTTTACTCCTCTTTTTCACTAGGGCGAGGGCACGTTGGGCACTGGCACCTGTGACTTTCCTGCTCTTTGTCTCTTTCTTCATCTGTGGTTGCCTCATCTATAGGTTCTGTGTCTTTCCTTTCTTGGTCTGCATCTGATTCCTTTTCTGTATCTGTTTCTTTATCTCTGTCTTGTCTTTCTTGTCTTTCTTGTCTTTCTTGTCTTTCTTGTCTTTCTTGTCTTGGACATGGTGCTACATCGAGCGCATACAATCCCCTTTCACCTTCATGCAGAGTGAACTGTACTGCTTCTCCAATTTTCAAATTTCTGCCTGAATGTCCTCTGGGCAGGTGGGCTTGAACATCTCTCCTGTTAACAAATATGCCCTCTTTTATTCCTTTCACTACAATGAAGCCGTATCCACTTTTCAGGTTGAAGTCCTCTACTATTCCTCTGTAAAGGGGTCCTCTAGCCTGGGCTTTGGACCTTCTTAGGCACCTTTTCTCCTCCAGATCTCTGGCTGTAACCTCTTTCTGTTCTGGGGACTGTGGTGTCGGAGGACGCTTTGATCTGCTGCGCCGTGTCTTGCGGGCTGGGTTCATGCCTGTGGGCTCCCAGGTGAGGTCTTTAGGCTGATCTTCGTCTGCTGACGGTGTCAAGTCTTCCTCCTCCCAGCGGGAATAGGGCAGCATCTCCGGCTCTGGGTAGGGGTCTGCTGCGGCTGGCGTCGGAGTTAGCCCTTCTGCTTCCTGGCCTCCTCTCCCCCTTAGTTCTTCCTGGCACTCCTCTGGTGGCAGGACTGGGGATGGACTTTCTTCTGCTGGCCCAGGCGGGAGACTCTCCGGCGCGGCTGCAGGGGTTGCCTGAATCTCCTCAGGGGTGCATGGGGGGCGCAGGTACAGATCCACCAACCACTGGGGAAACTTGGCTTCCATGTCAGCCCTCATCTGCCAGTATTCTTCCTCCAGCGTGGGCTTCCTATCAGAGACCTCCGTGGATTGGGGAGCGGTATCAGCTCTGGCCTTGCAGGCCGGGGTAAATGGTATGTCTCTTTTATCTTGGCGGGCCGCGCCCTGTATGGCGGCGGCCTGGTCTTGGCGGGCCGGGCAGGGCATCGCTGCGGCGGTCTGGTCTGTGCGGGCCGGGCAGGGCATCGCTGCGGCGGCCTGATCTGTGCGGGCCGGGCAGGGCATCGCTGCGGCGGCCTGATCTGTGCGGGCCGGGCAGGGCATCGCTGCGGCGGCCTGGTCTGTGCGGGCCGGGCAGGGCATCGCTGCGGTGGTCGGAGCTTGGCGGGCCGCACCCGGCGGGGCTGCGGCCTGGTTCAGCATATCACCTGCGGCGCGGACGAGCGTCGCTGCTGCGTTGGAGTCTTGGCGGGCTGGGTTCAGCAGGGTGGCAGCCTGGGTCAGCGTCACACCTGCAGCACGGATGAGCACTGCCGTGGTGGTCGGAGCCCTGCGGGACAGGCGGGGCATCGCTGCAGCGGCCTGGGCTTGGCGGGCTGCTTCTAGCGTGGCTGCGGCCTGGTCCAGCATCGCCGCGCCGGGCGCCTCTTCGGGGACCGCGGGCGTGGCTGCAGGGGTCGGGGCACTCGCGCTGGCCGGGGCATCACTTGACTCACCCACCGGTGGCAGCATCGGGGTCTGCGTCGTCGCCGCTCGGTCTGACATGCGTCGCGCGGCTCCCTCCTCGTAGGTCCGCACCGCCGCAGCCATCCCCAGGAACTCCGCGTACTCTTCTCTGACCTGCTCTATGACCCGGGTCTCCAGTCGATCACAGAACTGGGCCAGCTCCCGATACCACCAGGCAGCGGAGCCTGGTTCTGGGTTCCTGCTGTCAGACGCCATTCCTTCTGCGCCGTCTTCCGCACGATCTCCCAGCGGTGGCCTCGTCGCTGCCTCCTGTAGCAAGCTGTCCAGCTTCTGTTCTGCCTCTTTCAGCAGCTTCTCTCCCAGCAGCAGGCTTGTGGCTCCCTTTCTGTTCCGCCGTTTCTCGACGCTTCCACTCTCATAGCTGGCAAGGTCAGAACTCTGCAGGGGATCTCTGGGTAGCCACACCTCTTCGTGGGCGGTAACTTCTTCCAGCGCGGGCTGCTGTTGTTTTTCAGCGCGCTTTTCATGGTGGCAATATGGCGGCGCTTCCAATTTTTCAAGCGGACCGCCCAGGCACATGGTCACCTGTCTGAACAGGTCTAGTCCTTATCCTGTTCGTGACGCCAGATGTGAAGCCCCACGGGTGTTGTGTCGGTGTCGGTGCGTTACCTTCAGGGACTCCACGTTGCTGGATCTCCGTCACTGGTAGGAAATCTTCTGTTTTTGATCGTGACGCCACTCTCAGTATTGCGGCCAGTAGGGACCGCCACTGCAGGTTGAGGGTCGCCTGGGGCTGATGGTGTGTGCAGTTAGATGTAGTAGCCTCCTGAGAGTGAGGCAAGCCCCAGGGCCCTGTGTAGGTTTGTAGTACCACAAGTCGCAGAATGACCACACAGGCAGGAATGTCTTTCAAGGGCTTTACTCACATTTGATGGCAGGGTGAGTAGCCCGGGCGTAGCTGAGATGAACCAGATGGGAACCAGGTATCCTTCAGGCTGACTTTATGAGGGTGACTACTGACTCGCCTTCCTTAGCCCTTGGTGGTTTGGGGTGACCCCGACTTTGAGTCCCTATGGGGGTCACCCAGGGAAGATGCTGCAGCCTCTCTCCCCTTGTTGTTTGCCGTGTGCTTGTTCCCCGGACCAGGCCACTCCAGCCTCTTGCCTCCTATGACCTATGGGCCCTAACTGCGGTTACGTGGCTGCGGCTTTTGGTTGTTGTGGTGTGGGCTGTAAGAGCCCCACACCGGCAGGTTTAGCAGAAGAAAGTTGAATCTATCCCCGCTTCGGGATCTGCCGCCCGGTTGGGCCTGGTGCTCTCTAGAAGTCTCCTTACTTCCCACTCCGTTGCACTCGCTAGCTGAAGCTGGCTTTCAGGCAGCACTCCTAGTTGACCGTTCTCCCCCGTCTGTAGTCACTGCGCGGGCGCTGTTAGACAGCAACAGCCCCACAGGTCTGCTCCTCACTGAGCCCTATGGAGTTCTGCTCTAACCGACTCACTGGTGGGTTTTTCCATCTCTGCTCTTTCTGCTGACATCTCCTCAGTCCGAGCTCCAAGCTCTAACTAACTCCTCCTATCTCTCTTTTCTTCCCCACTTGTGTCTGCCTACGCCACCTAGCAACCAGACTCTCTTACCACACCCCTTGAGAGGAGATGGAAGCTCTCACCCCCTCCACTATTCCAGTGAAGGCGTAGGCTCTGCCCCCTCCTGGGTTCCCCAGGGGTCCTCTCTTAGGTACATGTGTGAGGCCTGATCACTATGCGCCTGTGTTCCACACCCCTGTCAGCCTTCTGGATTACCTGTATTGTACTGTCCCCAGCATGGGTGCAGTACTCAGTGGTGCCTGACCAGGTCAGGGGCGCCACAAATCCACTTTGTCCAAAAGGGATCTATTCCATTCAATTGCAAATGATCTAGATAAGACAGAGAACTGCAGCACGGGGACATAGCCGAGTTGGTCAGGTTGAGTGGTGATGAGTTTGCTATTTGGATGAATAAAGAAAGTCAAAAGTGTGAAAGATAAAAAACAAAAGGAGGAAGTGTGAAAAGTGAATGGGCCAAATTGAGGTGCATATGAAGACGTATGCTTTCTTCCAATTCATTAAATCGGGCTAATATGAATCAGGTGAATTGAGTTCTGCTTTTGGAAACTGGGTTAAGAAGGGGTGCACCGTTCCTGGAGGTACTGCAATACCAGGTCAATGCGTGGAGTGGACAGAGCAAGCTCTTTTTCCATCTCCCTGTTCTAAAAATCCATTTAATATATGGTCCCCAGATAGGGGACGTATCAGATATTAAACTGATAAGAACAGATACTACACTTGATCTTAGCCAAAAGGCCGAGAAGCGATAACCAGAATTGGTTTGGGCCTCGAGTGGCACCCTGGCCTATGCCGGACACATCTTAGGGAGAGAGAGCGAGAGGGAGACAAACCCACGCCTACACAAGACATTTTGTCACCCAAGCCAACCCTTGAAAAGGCTGCTTTGCAGAGCCAAAACAAGAAGAATGGTGCGTTTTGCAGCCGCCGCCCACTGCAATGAATCTGAATAACTCCTCCTTTAGGGCGCAAGCAACTCCCCTCCCCCTTGCAGTCTTTCCAATTCACGATACAAAAAGACGGACAGGACAGGTTGCCTGACTTTCCGTCACTGCCACCCTTTGCCATCCTTACCCGTAGAAAGCCCTTTCATCATCCCCAAACCCTAATCTTTTCCCTTTCCTTCCCAGCCCCCAAACCCTGCCCTCTGTACCTTTCTCACCACCCGCTTCCCTTCTCCTGTCATCCCCCTACCACCCGGGAAAAAAAGAGATTGCCCCCTCCTTCCACTAGCCCACCCTCCCACCCAAAGAACAACTTCTTCTGCGCAGCTTGTTTTCTAGGCAGCAGCGCTATTGTGATGTCATCGGGGGGCATTGTGACAAGCCGCCAGTGTTCCGTCTCTTCATGTTGTGCACAGTTCAAACGGAAAATACATCAACAGGCAGACTACAGAAAAGCTTACTATCAAAGGTTAGAGGGGGGCTTTCTCAGAGGGCTTTTTACAGTTTTTCTATTCCCAATTAGCCGTTTAAGTGTACTTATTGAAAGTAGTAATTCTTTCATAGGCCGCCCTTTCTTAGTATTTGACGTTCCTTATATTGCGGTATGAGGCTTCGCAGTAGGTTGCAAACATTCATCACCCATGACTGTCCCCAATTGAGCTCAGAAGCTCAATGTCTATCATGACCTCTCTTTTAGAATGTCCAAGAGCAAGCAAACTATTCCTCCAGGAGAGGGCGCCAACAGACTACTAAAGAGATCATCATTACTCAAAGAAAACCCCAAAAACCAATGCATGATAGGAATAAACAGGTAACTTTCTTTGGAGTGGAAGCGGAGAGATCGCACCAGATGCCAATTCTAGATGTTATCACACCTGTGGTCACTGCAGCAGCAGGTGAATCCACTTTGTCCAAAAGGGATCTATTCCATTCAATTGCAAATGATCTAGATAAGACAGAGAACTGCAGCACGGGGACATAGCCGAGTTGGTCAGGTTGAGTGGTGATGAGTTTGCTATTTGGATGAATAAAGAAAGTCAAAAGTGTGAAAGATAAAAAACAAAAGGAGGAAGTGTGAAAAGTGAATGGGCCAAATTGAGGTGCATATGAAGACGTATGCTTTCTTCCAATTCATTAAATCGGGCTAATATGAATCAGGTGAATTGAGTTCTGCTTTTGGAAACTGGGTTAAGAAGGGGTGCACCGTTCCTGGAGGTACTGCAATACCAGGTCAATGCGTGGAGTGGACAGAGCAAGCTCTTTTTCCATCTCCCTGTTCTAAAAATCCATTTAATATATGGTCCCCAGATAGGGGACGTATCAGATATTAAACTGATAAGAACAGATACTACACTTGATCTTAGCCAAAAGGCCGAGAAGCGATAACCAGAATTGGTTTGGGCCTCGAGTGGCACCCTGGCCTATGCCGGACACATCTTAGGGAGAGAGAGCGAGAGGGAGACAAACCCACGCCTACACAAGACATTTTGTCACCCAAGCCAACCCTTGAAAAGGCTGCTTTGCAGAGCCAAAACAAGAAGAATGGTGCGTTTTGCAGCCGCCGCCCACTGCAATGAATCTGAATAACTCCTCCTTTAGGGCGCAAGCAACTCCCCTCCCCCTTGCAGTCTTTCCAATTCACGATACAAAAAGACGGACAGGACAGGTTGCCTGACTTTCCGTCACTGCCACCCTTTGCCATCCTTACCCGTAGAAAGCCCTTTCATCATCCCCAAACCCTAATCTTTTCCCTTTCCTTCCCAGCCCCCAAACCCTGCCCTCTGTACCTTTCTCACCACCCGCTTCCCTTCTCCTGTCATCCCCCTACCACCCGGGAAAAAAAGAGATTGCCCCCTCCTTCCACTAGCCCACCCTCCCACCCAAAGAACAACTTCTTCTGCGCAGCTTGTTTTCTAGGCAGCAGCGCTATTGTGATGTCATCGGGGGGCATTGTGACAAGCCGCCAGTGTTCCGTCTCTTCATGTTGTGCACAGTTCAAACGGAAAATACATCAACAGGCAGACTACAGAAAAGCTTACTATCAAAGGTTAGAGGGGGGCTTTCTCAGAGGGCTTTTTACAGTTTTTCTATTCCCAATTAGCCGTTTAAGTGTACTTATTGAAAGTAGTAATTCTTTCATAGGCCGCCCTTTCTTAGTATTTGACGTTCCTTATATTGCGGTATGAGGCTTCGCAGTAGGTTGCAAACATTCATCACCCATGACTGTCCCCAATTGAGCTCAGAAGCTCAATGTCTATCATGACCTCTCTTTTAGAATGTCCAAGAGCAAGCAAACTATTCCTCCAGGAGAGGGCGCCAACAGACTACTAAAGAGATCATCATTACTCAAAGAAAACCCCAAAAACCAATGCATGATAGGAATAAACAGGTAACTTTCTTTGGAGTGGAAGCGGAGAGATCGCACCAGATGCCAATTCTAGATGTTATCACACCTGTGGTCACTGCAGCAGCAGGTGAATCCACTTTGTCCAAAAGGGATCTATTCCATTCAATTGCAAATGATCTAGATAAGACAGAGAACTGCAGCACGGGGACATAGCCGAGTTGGTCAGGTTGAGTGGTGATGAGTTTGCTATTTGGATGAATAAAGAAAGTCAAAAGTGTGAAAGATAAAAAACAAAAGGAGGAAGTGTGAAAAGTGAATGGGCCAAATTGAGGTGCATATGAAGACGTATGCTTTCTTCCAATTCATTAAATCGGGCTAATATGAATCAGGTGAATTGAGTTCTGCTTTTGGAAACTGGGTTAAGAAGGGGTGCACCGTTCCTGGAGGTACTGCAATACCAGGTCAATGCGTGGAGTGGACAGAGCAAGCTCTTTTTCCATCTCCCTGTTCTAAAAATCCATTTAATATATGGTCCCCAGATAGGGGACGTATCAGATATTAAACTGATAAGAACAGATACTACACTTGATCTTAGCCAAAAGGCCGAGAAGCGATAACCAGAATTGGTTTGGGCCTCGAGTGGCACCCTGGCCTATGCCGGACACATCTTAGGGAGAGAGAGCGAGAGGGAGACAAACCCACGCCTACACAAGACATTTTGTCACCCAAGCCAACCCTTGAAAAGGCTGCTTTGCAGAGCCAAAACAAGAAGAATGGTGCGTTTTGCAGCCGCCGCCCACTGCAATGAATCTGAATAACTCCTCCTTTAGGGCGCAAGCAACTCCCCTCCCCCTTGCAGTCTTTCCAATTCACGATACAAAAAGACGGACAGGACAGGTTGCCTGACTTTCCGTCACTGCCACCCTTTGCCATCCTTACCCGTAGAAAGCCCTTTCATCATCCCCAAACCCTAATCTTTTCCCTTTCCTTCCCAGCCCCCAAACCCTGCCCTCTGTACCTTTCTCACCACCCGCTTCCCTTCTCCTGTCATCCCCCTACCACCCGGGAAAAAAAGAGATTGCCCCCTCCTTCCACTAGCCCACCCTCCCACCCAAAGAACAACTTCTTCTGCGCAGCTTGTTTTCTAGGCAGCAGCGCTATTGTGATGTCATCGGGGGGCATTGTGACAAGCCGCCAGTGTTCCGTCTCTTCATGTTGTGCACAGTTCAAACGGAAAATACATCAACAGGCAGACTACAGAAAAGCTTACTATCAAAGGTTAGAGGGGGGCTTTCTCAGAGGGCTTTTTACAGTTTTTCTATTCCCAATTAGCCGTTTAAGTGTACTTATTGAAAGTAGTAATTCTTTCATAGGCCGCCCTTTCTTAGTATTTGACGTTCCTTATATTGCGGTATGAGGCTTCGCAGTAGGTTGCAAACATTCATCACCCATGACTGTCCCCAATTGAGCTCAGAAGCTCAATGTCTATCATGACCTCTCTTTTAGAATGTCCAAGAGCAAGCAAACTATTCCTCCAGGAGAGGGCGCCAACAGACTACTAAAGAGATCATCATTACTCAAAGAAAACCCCAAAAACCAATGCATGATAGGAATAAACAGGTAACTTTCTTTGGAGTGGAAGCGGAGAGATCGCACCAGATGCCAATTCTAGATGTTATCACACCTGTGGTCACTGCAGCAGCAGGTGAATCCACTTTGTCCAAAAGGGATCTATTCCATTCAATTGCAAATGATCTAGATAAGACAGAGAACTGCAGCACGGGGACATAGCCGAGTTGGTCAGGTTGAGTGGTGATGAGTTTGCTATTTGGATGAATAAAGAAAGTCAAAAGTGTGAAAGATAAAAAACAAAAGGAGGAAGTGTGAAAAGTGAATGGGCCAAATTGAGGTGCATATGAAGACGTATGCTTTCTTCCAATTCATTAAATCGGGCTAATATGAATCAGGTGAATTGAGTTCTGCTTTTGGAAACTGGGTTAAGAAGGGGTGCACCGTTCCTGGAGGTACTGCAATACCAGGTCAATGCGTGGAGTGGACAGAGCAAGCTCTTTTTCCATCTCCCTGTTCTAAAAATCCATTTAATATATGGTCCCCAGATAGGGGACGTATCAGATATTAAACTGATAAGAACAGATACTACACTTGATCTTAGCCAAAAGGCCGAGAAGCGATAACCAGAATTGGTTTGGGCCTCGAGTGGCACCCTGGCCTATGCCGGACACATCTTAGGGAGAGAGAGCGAGAGGGAGACAAACCCACGCCTACACAAGACATTTTGTCACCCAAGCCAACCCTTGAAAAGGCTGCTTTGCAGAGCCAAAACAAGAAGAATGGTGCGTTTTGCAGCCGCCGCCCACTGCAATGAATCTGAATAACTCCTCCTTTAGGGCGCAAGCAACTCCCCTCCCCCTTGCAGTCTTTCCAATTCACGATACAAAAAGACGGACAGGACAGGTTGCCTGACTTTCCGTCACTGCCACCCTTTGCCATCCTTACCCGTAGAAAGCCCTTTCATCATCCCCAAACCCTAATCTTTTCCCTTTCCTTCCCAGCCCCCAAACCCTGCCCTCTGTACCTTTCTCACCACCCGCTTCCCTTCTCCTGTCATCCCCCTACCACCCGGGAAAAAAAGAGATTGCCCCCTCCTTCCACTAGCCCACCCTCCCACCCAAAGAACAACTTCTTCTGCGCAGCTTGTTTTCTAGGCAGCAGCGCTATTGTGATGTCATCGGGGGGCATTGTGACAAGCCGCCAGTGTTCCGTCTCTTCATGTTGTGCACAGTTCAAACGGAAAATACATCAACAGGCAGACTACAGAAAAGCTTACTATCAAAGGTTAGAGGGGGGCTTTCTCAGAGGGCTTTTTACAGTTTTTCTATTCCCAATTAGCCGTTTAAGTGTACTTATTGAAAGTAGTAATTCTTTCATAGGCCGCCCTTTCTTAGTATTTGACGTTCCTTATATTGCGGTATGAGGCTTCGCAGTAGGTTGCAAACATTCATCACCCATGACTGTCCCCAATTGAGCTCAGAAGCTCAATGTCTATCATGACCTCTCTTTTAGAATGTCCAAGAGCAAGCAAACTATTCCTCCAGGAGAGGGCGCCAACAGACTACTAAAGAGATCATCATTACTCAAAGAAAACCCCAAAAACCAATGCATGATAGGAATAAACAGGTAACTTTCTTTGGAGTGGAAGCGGAGAGATCGCACCAGATGCCAATTCTAGATGTTATCACACCTGTGGTCACTGCAGCAGCAGGTGAATCCACTTTGTCCAAAAGGGATCTATTCCATTCAATTGCAAATGATCTAGATAAGACAGAGAACTGCAGCACGGGGACATAGCCGAGTTGGTCAGGTTGAGTGGTGATGAGTTTGCTATTTGGATGAATAAAGAAAGTCAAAAGTGTGAAAGATAAAAAACAAAAGGAGGAAGTGTGAAAAGTGAATGGGCCAAATTGAGGTGCATATGAAGACGTATGCTTTCTTCCAATTCATTAAATCGGGCTAATATGAATCAGGTGAATTGAGTTCTGCTTTTGGAAACTGGGTTAAGAAGGGGTGCACCGTTCCTGGAGGTACTGCAATACCAGGTCAATGCGTGGAGTGGACAGAGCAAGCTCTTTTTCCATCTCCCTGTTCTAAAAATCCATTTAATATATGGTCCCCAGATAGGGGACGTATCAGATATTAAACTGATAAGAACAGATACTACACTTGATCTTAGCCAAAAGGCCGAGAAGCGATAACCAGAATTGGTTTGGGCCTCGAGTGGCACCCTGGCCTATGCCGGACACATCTTAGGGAGAGAGAGCGAGAGGGAGACAAACCCACGCCTACACAAGACATTTTGTCACCCAAGCCAACCCTTGAAAAGGCTGCTTTGCAGAGCCAAAACAAGAAGAATGGTGCGTTTTGCAGCCGCCGCCCACTGCAATGAATCTGAATAACTCCTCCTTTAGGGCGCAAGCAACTCCCCTCCCCCTTGCAGTCTTTCCAATTCACGATACAAAAAGACGGACAGGACAGGTTGCCTGACTTTCCGTCACTGCCACCCTTTGCCATCCTTACCCGTAGAAAGCCCTTTCATCATCCCCAAACCCTAATCTTTTCCCTTTCCTTCCCAGCCCCCAAACCCTGCCCTCTGTACCTTTCTCACCACCCGCTTCCCTTCTCCTGTCATCCCCCTACCACCCGGGAAAAAAAGAGATTGCCCCCTCCTTCCACTAGCCCACCCTCCCACCCAAAGAACAACTTCTTCTGCGCAGCTTGTTTTCTAGGCAGCAGCGCTATTGTGATGTCATCGGGGGGCATTGTGACAAGCCGCCAGTGTTCCGTCTCTTCATGTTGTGCACAGTTCAAACGGAAAATACATCAACAGGCAGACTACAGAAAAGCTTACTATCAAAGGTTAGAGGGGGGCTTTCTCAGAGGGCTTTTTACAGTTTTTCTATTCCCAATTAGCCGTTTAAGTGTACTTATTGAAAGTAGTAATTCTTTCATAGGCCGCCCTTTCTTAGTATTTGACGTTCCTTATATTGCGGTATGAGGCTTCGCAGTAGGTTGCAAACATTCATCACCCATGACTGTCCCCAATTGAGCTCAGAAGCTCAATGTCTATCATGACCTCTCTTTTAGAATGTCCAAGAGCAAGCAAACTATTCCTCCAGGAGAGGGCGCCAACAGACTACTAAAGAGATCATCATTACTCAAAGAAAACCCCAAAAACCAATGCATGATAGGAATAAACAGGTAACTTTCTTTGGAGTGGAAGCGGAGAGATCGCACCAGATGCCAATTCTAGATGTTATCACACCTGTGGTCACTGCAGCAGCAGGTGAATCCACTTTGTCCAAAAGGGATCTATTCCATTCAATTGCAAATGATCTAGATAAGACAGAGAACTGCAGCACGGGGACATAGCCGAGTTGGTCAGGTTGAGTGGTGATGAGTTTGCTATTTGGATGAATAAAGAAAGTCAAAAGTGTGAAAGATAAAAAACAAAAGGAGGAAGTGTGAAAAGTGAATGGGCCAAATTGAGGTGCATATGAAGACGTATGCTTTCTTCCAATTCATTAAATCGGGCTAATATGAATCAGGTGAATTGAGTTCTGCTTTTGGAAACTGGGTTAAGAAGGGGTGCACCGTTCCTGGAGGTACTGCAATACCAGGTCAATGCGTGGAGTGGACAGAGCAAGCTCTTTTTCCATCTCCCTGTTCTAAAAATCCATTTAATATATGGTCCCCAGATAGGGGACGTATCAGATATTAAACTGATAAGAACAGATACTACACTTGATCTTAGCCAAAAGGCCGAGAAGCGATAACCAGAATTGGTTTGGGCCTCGAGTGGCACCCTGGCCTATGCCGGACACATCTTAGGGAGAGAGAGCGAGAGGGAGACAAACCCACGCCTACACAAGACATTTTGTCACCCAAGCCAACCCTTGAAAAGGCTGCTTTGCAGAGCCAAAACAAGAAGAATGGTGCGTTTTGCAGCCGCCGCCCACTGCAATGAATCTGAATAACTCCTCCTTTAGGGCGCAAGCAACTCCCCTCCCCCTTGCAGTCTTTCCAATTCACGATACAAAAAGACGGACAGGACAGGTTGCCTGACTTTCCGTCACTGCCACCCTTTGCCATCCTTACCCGTAGAAAGCCCTTTCATCATCCCCAAACCCTAATCTTTTCCCTTTCCTTCCCAGCCCCCAAACCCTGCCCTCTGTACCTTTCTCACCACCCGCTTCCCTTCTCCTGTCATCCCCCTACCACCCGGGAAAAAAAGAGATTGCCCCCTCCTTCCACTAGCCCACCCTCCCACCCAAAGAACAACTTCTTCTGCGCAGCTTGTTTTCTAGGCAGCAGCGCTATTGTGATGTCATCGGGGGGCATTGTGACAAGCCGCCAGTGTTCCGTCTCTTCATGTTGTGCACAGTTCAAACGGAAAATACATCAACAGGCAGACTACAGAAAAGCTTACTATCAAAGGTTAGAGGGGGGCTTTCTCAGAGGGCTTTTTACAGTTTTTCTATTCCCAATTAGCCGTTTAAGTGTACTTATTGAAAGTAGTAATTCTTTCATAGGCCGCCCTTTCTTAGTATTTGACGTTCCTTATATTGCGGTATGAGGCTTCGCAGTAGGTTGCAAACATTCATCACCCATGACTGTCCCCAATTGAGCTCAGAAGCTCAATGTCTATCATGACCTCTCTTTTAGAATGTCCAAGAGCAAGCAAACTATTCCTCCAGGAGAGGGCGCCAACAGACTACTAAAGAGATCATCATTACTCAAAGAAAACCCCAAAAACCAATGCATGATAGGAATAAACAGGTAACTTTCTTTGGAGTGGAAGCGGAGAGATCGCACCAGATGCCAATTCTAGATGTTATCACACCTGTGGTCACTGCAGCAGCAGGTGAATCCACTTTGTCCAAAAGGGATCTATTCCATTCAATTGCAAATGATCTAGATAAGACAGAGAACTGCAGCACGGGGACATAGCCGAGTTGGTCAGGTTGAGTGGTGATGAGTTTGCTATTTGGATGAATAAAGAAAGTCAAAAGTGTGAAAGATAAAAAACAAAAGGAGGAAGTGTGAAAAGTGAATGGGCCAAATTGAGGTGCATATGAAGACGTATGCTTTCTTCCAATTCATTAAATCGGGCTAATATGAATCAGGTGAATTGAGTTCTGCTTTTGGAAACTGGGTTAAGAAGGGGTGCACCGTTCCTGGAGGTACTGCAATACCAGGTCAATGCGTGGAGTGGACAGAGCAAGCTCTTTTTCCATCTCCCTGTTCTAAAAATCCATTTAATATATGGTCCCCAGATAGGGGACGTATCAGATATTAAACTGATAAGAACAGATACTACACTTGATCTTAGCCAAAAGGCCGAGAAGCGATAACCAGAATTGGTTTGGGCCTCGAGTGGCACCCTGGCCTATGCCGGACACATCTTAGGGAGAGAGAGCGAGAGGGAGACAAACCCACGCCTACACAAGACATTTTGTCACCCAAGCCAACCCTTGAAAAGGCTGCTTTGCAGAGCCAAAACAAGAAGAATGGTGCGTTTTGCAGCCGCCGCCCACTGCAATGAATCTGAATAACTCCTCCTTTAGGGCGCAAGCAACTCCCCTCCCCCTTGCAGTCTTTCCAATTCACGATACAAAAAGACGGACAGGACAGGTTGCCTGACTTTCCGTCACTGCCACCCTTTGCCATCCTTACCCGTAGAAAGCCCTTTCATCATCCCCAAACCCTAATCTTTTCCCTTTCCTTCCCAGCCCCCAAACCCTGCCCTCTGTACCTTTCTCACCACCCGCTTCCCTTCTCCTGTCATCCCCCTACCACCCGGGAAAAAAAGAGATTGCCCCCTCCTTCCACTAGCCCACCCTCCCACCCAAAGAACAACTTCTTCTGCGCAGCTTGTTTTCTAGGCAGCAGCGCTATTGTGATGTCATCGGGGGGCATTGTGACAAGCCGCCAGTGTTCCGTCTCTTCATGTTGTGCACAGTTCAAACGGAAAATACATCAACAGGCAGACTACAGAAAAGCTTACTATCAAAGGTTAGAGGGGGGCTTTCTCAGAGGGCTTTTTACAGTTTTTCTATTCCCAATTAGCCGTTTAAGTGTACTTATTGAAAGTAGTAATTCTTTCATAGGCCGCCCTTTCTTAGTATTTGACGTTCCTTATATTGCGGTATGAGGCTTCGCAGTAGGTTGCAAACATTCATCACCCATGACTGTCCCCAATTGAGCTCAGAAGCTCAATGTCTATCATGACCTCTCTTTTAGAATGTCCAAGAGCAAGCAAACTATTCCTCCAGGAGAGGGCGCCAACAGACTACTAAAGAGATCATCATTACTCAAAGAAAACCCCAAAAACCAATGCATGATAGGAATAAACAGGTAACTTTCTTTGGAGTGGAAGCGGAGAGATCGCACCAGATGCCAATTCTAGATGTTATCACACCTGTGGTCACTGCAGCAGCAGGTGAATCCACTTTGTCCAAAAGGGATCTATTCCATTCAATTGCAAATGATCTAGATAAGACAGAGAACTGCAGCACGGGGACATAGCCGAGTTGGTCAGGTTGAGTGGTGATGAGTTTGCTATTTGGATGAATAAAGAAAGTCAAAAGTGTGAAAGATAAAAAACAAAAGGAGGAAGTGTGAAAAGTGAATGGGCCAAATTGAGGTGCATATGAAGACGTATGCTTTCTTCCAATTCATTAAATCGGGCTAATATGAATCAGGTGAATTGAGTTCTGCTTTTGGAAACTGGGTTAAGAAGGGGTGCACCGTTCCTGGAGGTACTGCAATACCAGGTCAATGCGTGGAGTGGACAGAGCAAGCTCTTTTTCCATCTCCCTGTTCTAAAAATCCATTTAATATATGGTCCCCAGATAGGGGACGTATCAGATATTAAACTGATAAGAACAGATACTACACTTGATCTTAGCCAAAAGGCCGAGAAGCGATAACCAGAATTGGTTTGGGCCTCGAGTGGCACCCTGGCCTATGCCGGACACATCTTAGGGAGAGAGAGCGAGAGGGAGACAAACCCACGCCTACACAAGACATTTTGTCACCCAAGCCAACCCTTGAAAAGGCTGCTTTGCAGAGCCAAAACAAGAAGAATGGTGCGTTTTGCAGCCGCCGCCCACTGCAATGAATCTGAATAACTCCTCCTTTAGGGCGCAAGCAACTCCCCTCCCCCTTGCAGTCTTTCCAATTCACGATACAAAAAGACGGACAGGACAGGTTGCCTGACTTTCCGTCACTGCCACCCTTTGCCATCCTTACCCGTAGAAAGCCCTTTCATCATCCCCAAACCCTAATCTTTTCCCTTTCCTTCCCAGCCCCCAAACCCTGCCCTCTGTACCTTTCTCACCACCCGCTTCCCTTCTCCTGTCATCCCCCTACCACCCGGGAAAAAAAGAGATTGCCCCCTCCTTCCACTAGCCCACCCTCCCACCCAAAGAACAACTTCTTCTGCGCAGCTTGTTTTCTAGGCAGCAGCGCTATTGTGATGTCATCGGGGGGCATTGTGACAAGCCGCCAGTGTTCCGTCTCTTCATGTTGTGCACAGTTCAAACGGAAAATACATCAACAGGCAGACTACAGAAAAGCTTACTATCAAAGGTTAGAGGGGGGCTTTCTCAGAGGGCTTTTTACAGTTTTTCTATTCCCAATTAGCCGTTTAAGTGTACTTATTGAAAGTAGTAATTCTTTCATAGGCCGCCCTTTCTTAGTATTTGACGTTCCTTATATTGCGGTATGAGGCTTCGCAGTAGGTTGCAAACATTCATCACCCATGACTGTCCCCAATTGAGCTCAGAAGCTCAATGTCTATCATGACCTCTCTTTTAGAATGTCCAAGAGCAAGCAAACTATTCCTCCAGGAGAGGGCGCCAACAGACTACTAAAGAGATCATCATTACTCAAAGAAAACCCCAAAAACCAATGCATGATAGGAATAAACAGGTAACTTTCTTTGGAGTGGAAGCGGAGAGATCGCACCAGATGCCAATTCTAGATGTTATCACACCTGTGGTCACTGCAGCAGCAGGTGAATCCACTTTGTCCAAAAGGGATCTATTCCATTCAATTGCAAATGATCTAGATAAGACAGAGAACTGCAGCACGGGGACATAGCCGAGTTGGTCAGGTTGAGTGGTGATGAGTTTGCTATTTGGATGAATAAAGAAAGTCAAAAGTGTGAAAGATAAAAAACAAAAGGAGGAAGTGTGAAAAGTGAATGGGCCAAATTGAGGTGCATATGAAGACGTATGCTTTCTTCCAATTCATTAAATCGGGCTAATATGAATCAGGTGAATTGAGTTCTGCTTTTGGAAACTGGGTTAAGAAGGGGTGCACCGTTCCTGGAGGTACTGCAATACCAGGTCAATGCGTGGAGTGGACAGAGCAAGCTCTTTTTCCATCTCCCTGTTCTAAAAATCCATTTAATATATGGTCCCCAGATAGGGGACGTATCAGATATTAAACTGATAAGAACAGATACTACACTTGATCTTAGCCAAAAGGCCGAGAAGCGATAACCAGAATTGGTTTGGGCCTCGAGTGGCACCCTGGCCTATGCCGGACACATCTTAGGGAGAGAGAGCGAGAGGGAGACAAACCCACGCCTACACAAGACATTTTGTCACCCAAGCCAACCCTTGAAAAGGCTGCTTTGCAGAGCCAAAACAAGAAGAATGGTGCGTTTTGCAGCCGCCGCCCACTGCAATGAATCTGAATAACTCCTCCTTTAGGGCGCAAGCAACTCCCCTCCCCCTTGCAGTCTTTCCAATTCACGATACAAAAAGACGGACAGGACAGGTTGCCTGACTTTCCGTCACTGCCACCCTTTGCCATCCTTACCCGTAGAAAGCCCTTTCATCATCCCCAAACCCTAATCTTTTCCCTTTCCTTCCCAGCCCCCAAACCCTGCCCTCTGTACCTTTCTCACCACCCGCTTCCCTTCTCCTGTCATCCCCCTACCACCCGGGAAAAAAAGAGATTGCCCCCTCCTTCCACTAGCCCACCCTCCCACCCAAAGAACAACTTCTTCTGCGCAGCTTGTTTTCTAGGCAGCAGCGCTATTGTGATGTCATCGGGGGGCATTGTGACAAGCCGCCAGTGTTCCGTCTCTTCATGTTGTGCACAGTTCAAACGGAAAATACATCAACAGGCAGACTACAGAAAAGCTTACTATCAAAGGTTAGAGGGGGGCTTTCTCAGAGGGCTTTTTACAGTTTTTCTATTCCCAATTAGCCGTTTAAGTGTACTTATTGAAAGTAGTAATTCTTTCATAGGCCGCCCTTTCTTAGTATTTGACGTTCCTTATATTGCGGTATGAGGCTTCGCAGTAGGTTGCAAACATTCATCACCCATGACTGTCCCCAATTGAGCTCAGAAGCTCAATGTCTATCATGACCTCTCTTTTAGAATGTCCAAGAGCAAGCAAACTATTCCTCCAGGAGAGGGCGCCAACAGACTACTAAAGAGATCATCATTACTCAAAGAAAACCCCAAAAACCAATGCATGATAGGAATAAACAGGTAACTTTCTTTGGAGTGGAAGCGGAGAGATCGCACCAGATGCCAATTCTAGATGTTATCACACCTGTGGTCACTGCAGCAGCAGGTGAATCCACTTTGTCCAAAAGGGATCTATTCCATTCAATTGCAAATGATCTAGATAAGACAGAGAACTGCAGCACGGGGACATAGCCGAGTTGGTCAGGTTGAGTGGTGATGAGTTTGCTATTTGGATGAATAAAGAAAGTCAAAAGTGTGAAAGATAAAAAACAAAAGGAGGAAGTGTGAAAAGTGAATGGGCCAAATTGAGGTGCATATGAAGACGTATGCTTTCTTCCAATTCATTAAATCGGGCTAATATGAATCAGGTGAATTGAGTTCTGCTTTTGGAAACTGGGTTAAGAAGGGGTGCACCGTTCCTGGAGGTACTGCAATACCAGGTCAATGCGTGGAGTGGACAGAGCAAGCTCTTTTTCCATCTCCCTGTTCTAAAAATCCATTTAATATATGGTCCCCAGATAGGGGACGTATCAGATATTAAACTGATAAGAACAGATACTACACTTGATCTTAGCCAAAAGGCCGAGAAGCGATAACCAGAATTGGTTTGGGCCTCGAGTGGCACCCTGGCCTATGCCGGACACATCTTAGGGAGAGAGAGCGAGAGGGAGACAAACCCACGCCTACACAAGACATTTTGTCACCCAAGCCAACCCTTGAAAAGGCTGCTTTGCAGAGCCAAAACAAGAAGAATGGTGCGTTTTGCAGCCGCCGCCCACTGCAATGAATCTGAATAACTCCTCCTTTAGGGCGCAAGCAACTCCCCTCCCCCTTGCAGTCTTTCCAATTCACGATACAAAAAGACGGACAGGACAGGTTGCCTGACTTTCCGTCACTGCCACCCTTTGCCATCCTTACCCGTAGAAAGCCCTTTCATCATCCCCAAACCCTAATCTTTTCCCTTTCCTTCCCAGCCCCCAAACCCTGCCCTCTGTACCTTTCTCACCACCCGCTTCCCTTCTCCTGTCATCCCCCTACCACCCGGGAAAAAAAGAGATTGCCCCCTCCTTCCACTAGCCCACCCTCCCACCCAAAGAACAACTTCTTCTGCGCAGCTTGTTTTCTAGGCAGCAGCGCTATTGTGATGTCATCGGGGGGCATTGTGACAAGCCGCCAGTGTTCCGTCTCTTCATGTTGTGCACAGTTCAAACGGAAAATACATCAACAGGCAGACTACAGAAAAGCTTACTATCAAAGGTTAGAGGGGGGCTTTCTCAGAGGGCTTTTTACAGTTTTTCTATTCCCAATTAGCCGTTTAAGTGTACTTATTGAAAGTAGTAATTCTTTCATAGGCCGCCCTTTCTTAGTATTTGACGTTCCTTATATTGCGGTATGAGGCTTCGCAGTAGGTTGCAAACATTCATCACCCATGACTGTCCCCAATTGAGCTCAGAAGCTCAATGTCTATCATGACCTCTCTTTTAGAATGTCCAAGAGCAAGCAAACTATTCCTCCAGGAGAGGGCGCCAACAGACTACTAAAGAGATCATCATTACTCAAAGAAAACCCCAAAAACCAATGCATGATAGGAATAAACAGGTAACTTTCTTTGGAGTGGAAGCGGAGAGATCGCACCAGATGCCAATTCTAGATGTTATCACACCTGTGGTCACTGCAGCAGCAGGTGAATCCACTTTGTCCAAAAGGGATCTATTCCATTCAATTGCAAATGATCTAGATAAGACAGAGAACTGCAGCACGGGGACATAGCCGAGTTGGTCAGGTTGAGTGGTGATGAGTTTGCTATTTGGATGAATAAAGAAAGTCAAAAGTGTGAAAGATAAAAAACAAAAGGAGGAAGTGTGAAAAGTGAATGGGCCAAATTGAGGTGCATATGAAGACGTATGCTTTCTTCCAATTCATTAAATCGGGCTAATATGAATCAGGTGAATTGAGTTCTGCTTTTGGAAACTGGGTTAAGAAGGGGTGCACCGTTCCTGGAGGTACTGCAATACCAGGTCAATGCGTGGAGTGGACAGAGCAAGCTCTTTTTCCATCTCCCTGTTCTAAAAATCCATTTAATATATGGTCCCCAGATAGGGGACGTATCAGATATTAAACTGATAAGAACAGATACTACACTTGATCTTAGCCAAAAGGCCGAGAAGCGATAACCAGAATTGGTTTGGGCCTCGAGTGGCACCCTGGCCTATGCCGGACACATCTTAGGGAGAGAGAGCGAGAGGGAGACAAACCCACGCCTACACAAGACATTTTGTCACCCAAGCCAACCCTTGAAAAGGCTGCTTTGCAGAGCCAAAACAAGAAGAATGGTGCGTTTTGCAGCCGCCGCCCACTGCAATGAATCTGAATAACTCCTCCTTTAGGGCGCAAGCAACTCCCCTCCCCCTTGCAGTCTTTCCAATTCACGATACAAAAAGACGGACAGGACAGGTTGCCTGACTTTCCGTCACTGCCACCCTTTGCCATCCTTACCCGTAGAAAGCCCTTTCATCATCCCCAAACCCTAATCTTTTCCCTTTCCTTCCCAGCCCCCAAACCCTGCCCTCTGTACCTTTCTCACCACCCGCTTCCCTTCTCCTGTCATCCCCCTACCACCCGGGAAAAAAAGAGATTGCCCCCTCCTTCCACTAGCCCACCCTCCCACCCAAAGAACAACTTCTTCTGCGCAGCTTGTTTTCTAGGCAGCAGCGCTATTGTGATGTCATCGGGGGGCATTGTGACAAGCCGCCAGTGTTCCGTCTCTTCATGTTGTGCACAGTTCAAACGGAAAATACATCAACAGGCAGACTACAGAAAAGCTTACTATCAAAGGTTAGAGGGGGGCTTTCTCAGAGGGCTTTTTACAGTTTTTCTATTCCCAATTAGCCGTTTAAGTGTACTTATTGAAAGTAGTAATTCTTTCATAGGCCGCCCTTTCTTAGTATTTGACGTTCCTTATATTGCGGTATGAGGCTTCGCAGTAGGTTGCAAACATTCATCACCCATGACTGTCCCCAATTGAGCTCAGAAGCTCAATGTCTATCATGACCTCTCTTTTAGAATGTCCAAGAGCAAGCAAACTATTCCTCCAGGAGAGGGCGCCAACAGACTACTAAAGAGATCATCATTACTCAAAGAAAACCCCAAAAACCAATGCATGATAGGAATAAACAGGTAACTTTCTTTGGAGTGGAAGCGGAGAGATCGCACCAGATGCCAATTCTAGATGTTATCACACCTGTGGTCACTGCAGCAGCAGGTGAATCCACTTTGTCCAAAAGGGATCTATTCCATTCAATTGCAAATGATCTAGATAAGACAGAGAACTGCAGCACGGGGACATAGCCGAGTTGGTCAGGTTGAGTGGTGATGAGTTTGCTATTTGGATGAATAAAGAAAGTCAAAAGTGTGAAAGATAAAAAACAAAAGGAGGAAGTGTGAAAAGTGAATGGGCCAAATTGAGGTGCATATGAAGACGTATGCTTTCTTCCAATTCATTAAATCGGGCTAATATGAATCAGGTGAATTGAGTTCTGCTTTTGGAAACTGGGTTAAGAAGGGGTGCACCGTTCCTGGAGGTACTGCAATACCAGGTCAATGCGTGGAGTGGACAGAGCAAGCTCTTTTTCCATCTCCCTGTTCTAAAAATCCATTTAATATATGGTCCCCAGATAGGGGACGTATCAGATATTAAACTGATAAGAACAGATACTACACTTGATCTTAGCCAAAAGGCCGAGAAGCGATAACCAGAATTGGTTTGGGCCTCGAGTGGCACCCTGGCCTATGCCGGACACATCTTAGGGAGAGAGAGCGAGAGGGAGACAAACCCACGCCTACACAAGACATTTTGTCACCCAAGCCAACCCTTGAAAAGGCTGCTTTGCAGAGCCAAAACAAGAAGAATGGTGCGTTTTGCAGCCGCCGCCCACTGCAATGAATCTGAATAACTCCTCCTTTAGGGCGCAAGCAACTCCCCTCCCCCTTGCAGTCTTTCCAATTCACGATACAAAAAGACGGACAGGACAGGTTGCCTGACTTTCCGTCACTGCCACCCTTTGCCATCCTTACCCGTAGAAAGCCCTTTCATCATCCCCAAACCCTAATCTTTTCCCTTTCCTTCCAGCCCCCAAACCCTGCCCTCTGTACCTTTCTCACCACCCGCTTCCCTTCTCCTGTCATCCCCCTACCACCCGGGAAAAAAAGAGATTGCCCCCTCCTTCCACTAGCCCACCCTCCCACCCAAAGAACAACTTCTTCTGCGCAGCTTGTTTTCTAGGCAGCAGCGCTATTGTGATGTCATCGGGGGGCATTGTGACAAGCCGCCAGTGTTCCGTCTCTTCATGTTGTGCACAGTTCAAACGGAAAATACATCAACAGGCAGACTACAGAAAAGCTTACTATCAAAGGTTAGAGGGGGGCTTTCTCAGAGGGCTTTTTACAGTTTTTCTATTCCCAATTAGCCGTTTAAGTGTACTTATTGAAAGTAGTAATTCTTTCATAGGCCGCCCTTTCTTAGTATTTGACGTTCCTTATATTGCGGTATGAGGCTT
>NW_027443611.1:0-39838 GCF_048569485.1 Anomaloglossus baeobatrachus | reverse complement strand
GTTTTATCTCACCCTTACACTGGATTCATAGCTACAATGCTCAGCACTTTTATATAATGTCCTCCATGCTGCTGCTTTCTAATAAGTGTTTTATCTCACCCTTACACTGGATTCATAGCTACAATGCTCAGCACTTTTATATAATGTCCTCCATGCTGCTGCTTTCTAATAAGTGTTTTATCTCACCCTTACACTGGATTCATAGCTACAATGCTCAGCACTTTTATATAATGTCCTCCATGCTGCTGCTTTCTAATAAGTGTTTTATCTCACCCTTACACTGGATTCATAGCTACAATGCTCTGCACTTTTATATAATGTCCTCCATGCTGCTGCTTTCTAATAAGTGTTTTATCTCACCCTTACACTGGATTCATAGCTACAATGCTCAGCACTTTTATATAATGTCCTCCATGCTGCTGCTTTCTAATAAGTGTTTTATCTCACCCTTACACTGGATTCATAGCTACAATGCTCAGCACTTTTATATAATGTCCTCCATGCTGCTGCTTTCTAATAAGTGTTTTATCTCACCCTTACACTGGATTCATAGCTACAATGCTCAGCACTTTTATATAATGTCCTCCATGCTGCTGCTTTCTAATAAGTGTTTTATCTCACCCTTACACTGGATTCATAGCTACAATGCTCTGCACTTTTATATAATGTCCTCCATGCTGCTGCTTTCTAATAAGTAGACATGGATATTCCCAATACATAGAAAGACAAAAGAAGTGGGGTGGATCATATAATAGATCAACACCCAGCTTCAGAGCTACTCAGGGGATATATTTAAACCACAAAGGAAAAAGAGTAGGATTGCTTCAAAAATATTTTTATTCATAAAGATCATAAATATATGAGGAAAAGGTCTGTAAGGACCAAAAACACGTATATGGCACAGAGTGGGGACCAGATGAAAAAGGTAGGCAAAGGGGCCAATCAAAACACTTCAGTAAGGGAAAATATCAAAATTCCGCCTGAAAACTGGTCATATACATGCATATACCGATAATGGATACAAAAAGCACATGTTTATGAACAATGCAACATAAGTATATGATCTTATGTCAGGCAGAGCAAAAGGAGAGAGGGGCCAGCATTAGTATTAGTACATGTATAACAAAGTAACAATGTACCAAGTAGAGAACAAATGGTCAAAATATTTCATCACAAGAATTATCTATATGACCAATGGATACATAGTTACACATAAATTTCAACAGTCACTTACCAGTCCCAATTGGGTTAAATTCATGATAGAAAAAACAAAGTGCTATATGAAGTGCAGATAGGTCCGAGGGTGACAGGGAGGGTTACCCCATGTATGAGACTCCAACGTACGTTTCACAATACAGTGATGTTTTGCTTCATCAGGGATTAATGACAAGCACAACAGGGCTAGTTTAAATAGCCTTGAAGCAGCTGAATCTCATAACTGATCAAGCGGCGCAGGCGCACGCAGCGCCGCTCGAACCCGGAAACTCCCACAAGCCATCGCGGCCTCGGCGCATGCGCGGGAGCAGGGACGCGTCTCCATAGCTCCCAGACATGCGCAGACGCCGACCAGAGACGGCCGGGGAGAGCAGGGCCGGCGGCGCGGCGCGAGCTCGCGCACATCAGTGAAGACACAAGCCAGAAAATACAGGTACAGTGATGAAGTCATGCGAATGCTGGCATACATGTAATACAGAAGAAAATGGAAAAAGACATAGACAGTGCATCCATATGTACATAAAAACAATATAAGTCATGTCTATTTAAGCAGTCCATTATTAGATCCATTTTGCTTGTGTTCTTTCACAGTAGAGATGTAAGCGGTGGTATTCAAATTTAGACCAGAGATGAGAATAGAGGCTGAAATCATAGCTGTGCAGAGATAATAAGGATGGGGATAGGAAAAATGACATATTAAAGCCAATCAAATATATACCGTAATTACATTAATAAAAAAATAATTTATTGCTTTCTAATAAGTGTATATCTCCCCCTAGCGCTGGATTCATAGCTACAATGCTCAGTACTTTTATATAATGTCCTCCATGCTGCTGCTTTTTAGTAACTGTTTTATCTAACCCTTGCACTGGATTCATAGCTACAATGCTCAGTACTTTTATATAATGTCCTCCATGCTGCTACTCTCCTAGTATGTGTTTTAACTCACATCAAAGCTGGATTAACTACACTTCTCAATACTGTTGTAAAATGTCCTCCATCCTGCTGATTTCTATTAGGTTTTTTATGCTGCTGTAAAATGTCCTCCATGCTGCAGCTTTCTAGTAAGTGTTTCATTTCACTCAATGCTAGATTCACAGCTACACTGCTCATTACTTCACTAATATGTCTTCCATACTGCTGCTTTCTAGTAAGTGTTTTACGTCTCTCCAGAGATGGTTTCACATCTACATTGCTTAGTATTGCTGTATAATGTCCTACATACTGCTGCTTTCTAGTAAGTGTTTCATCTCACTCAATGCTAGATTCACAGCTACACTGCTCATTACTTCACTAATATGTCCTCCATACTGCTGCTTTCTAGTAAGTGTTTTATGTCTCTCCAGAGATAGTTTCACATCTACATTGCTCAGTATTGCTGTATAATGTTCTACATACTGCTTCTTTTTAGTGTTTTACGTCTCTCCAGAGATGGTTTCACATCTACTTTGCTTAGTATTGCTGTATAATGTCCTACATACTGCTGCTTTCTAGTAAGTGTTTCATCTCACTCAATGCTAGATTCACATCTGCAATGCTCAGTACTCCAGTAATATGTCCTTTATACTGCTGCTTTCTAGTAAGTGTTTTATGTCTCTCCAGAGATGGTTTCACGTCTACATTGCTTAGTATTGCTGTATAATGTCTTACATACTGCTGCTTTCTAGTAAGTGTTTCATCTCACTCAATGCTAGATTCACATCTGCAATGCTCAGTACTCCAGTAATATGTCCTTTATACTGCTGCTTTCTAGTAAGTGTTTTATGTCTCTCCAGAGATGGTTTCACGTCTACATTGCTCAGTAATGCTGTATAATGTCCTCCATACTGCTGCTTTCTAGTGTTTTACGTCTCTCCAGAGATGGTTTCACAGATACCCTGCTCAGTATTGCTGTATAATGATCGACATGGTGCTGCTTTCTAGCAAATGTTTTATCTTAATCCAGAGATAGATTCACAGCTACATGTCACGTGTCTTGGACAAGCTTAGGGCTAGCCTTTCACTTACCATCTGCGACCATGCACTTTAAACGTGTTTTTTTCAGGCACTTGAAGGGGTAACTTCTCCTCTGGTGTAGCAGCAGTCTTGCTCAGGTGTCAGTTGTTAATCACTTCCGGCCTGGATGTAAGCCCTCTGCTTCCTGGAGAGTTTGCTGGTTATTCAATTCAGTTTGGAGCTACACAGGAGCAGAGAGGACGTGCTTTTTGCTGTCTGCTGTGGTTTGTTGATAGTAGTCTGTTTCAGTTATTACCTTCTTCAATTATTACTTCAGGGAGCAACCAAAGGTGTACAAGTAGGGGTAACAAGGGAATTGTTACACCTACCTGTACACCTTTGGTTGCTTCCTAGAGTAGGCTTTAGGTGTCCATGAGTTTTGATTTACCCCTTTCTTTTATTCTTTATTGGTGGGGTTTTTGGGATCTCCATCCCGGTCTGTCCCCTTGGTGGTGGGTGTGGTGGGGACATTGTCATCAGGACCAGGACAGGAGTTAGGGCCAGATTGGGGGCTCGGACCTCCCTACCTTCATCGGTACCTCCGGGTGTGAGGGTGAGCTCAGGGACTCCAGTATTAGGGTCTGCATAGGTTCCCCTCTGTTCCCTAGCCATTCGCTACACACCCTTGTTACACTACATTGCGCAGTATTGCTATATAATGTCCTACATGCTGCTGCTTTCTAGTAAGTGTTTTATCTCCCTCCAGAGGTAGATTCACAATTACATTGCTCAGTATTGCTGTATAGTTACCTCCATGCTGCTGCTTTCTAGTAAGTGTTTTATCTCCCCCAGAGATAGATTCACAGCTACACTGTCACTACTCCACTAATATGTCCTTTATACTGTTGTTTTCTAGAAAGTCTTTTATCTCCTTCTAGCGGTAGATTCACACCTACACTGTTCAGTATTGCTGTATAATTACCTCCATGCTGCTGCTTTCTAGTAAGTGTTTTATCTCCCCCAGAGATAGATTCACAGCTACACTGTCACTACTCCACTAATATGTCCTTCATACTGCTGCTTTCTAGTAAGTGTTTTATCTCCTTCCAGAGATAGATTCACAGCTACACTGCTCAGTATTGCTATATAATTACCTCCATGCTGCTGCCTTCTAGAACGTGTTTTATCTCTCCCAGAGATAGATTCACAGCTACACTGTCACTACTCCACTAATATGTCCTTCATACTGCAGTTTTCTAGTAAGTGTTTTAACTCCTTCCAGAGATAGATTCAAAGCTACACTGCTCAGTATTTCTGTATAACTACCTCCATGCTGCTGCTTTCTAATAAGTGTGTCCTCCATGCTGCTGCTTTCTAGTAAGTGTGTCCTCCATGCTGCTGCTTTCTAGTAAGTGTGTCCTCCATGCTGCTGCTTTCTAGTAAGTGTGTCCTCCATGCTGCTGCTTTCTAGTAAGTGTGTTCTCCATGCTGCTGCTTTCTAGAAAGTGTTTTATCTCCCTCCAGAGATAGATTCACAGCTACACTGTCACTACTCCACTAATATGTCCTTTATACTGTTGGTTTCTAGAAAGTGTTTTATCTCCTTCCAGAGATAGATTCACAGCTACACTTTCACTACTCCACTAATATGTCCTTTATACTGCTGCTTTCTAGAAAGTGTTTTGTCTCCTTCCAGAGATAGATTCACAGCTACACTGTCACTACTCCACTAATATGTCCTTCATACTGCAGTTTTCCAGTTAGTGTTTTATCTCCCCCAGAGATAGATTCACAGCTACACTGCTCAGTATTTCTGTATAATTACCTCCATACTGCTGCTTTCTAGTAAGTGTCTCCTCCATGCTGCTGCTGTGGCACCCTGGACAAGCCAGGACGTCACAGGTACTGCAACAACACACCCCACACCCCGGATAGGCACATCTAGGTCAAACACAAATCCTTGTTGCCTCCCTCCAGGGGCTGATGTCCACACCAGGGGGTGGGCCAGGCGGTTGGTCCCGCCCACCGAGGAGTTCACAGTCCTGGAGGCGGGAAAAAGAGAGAGAAGTCAGATCAGTTTTGGAGAGTGAAGTGGTAGTAGAGGAGACTGACCGTGTCCGGGTGCGTGGCCCGGGCACATACAGCAAGGTTGGCAGATGGTGGTGACAGTCTGCAGGAGGGGCTGATTGGAATGAACCGTAAGGACCGGGGACGGGCGGTGGCCTGACGGTACCGGATCGGGGAGCAAAGAGAAGCCAGCACCATTCGGCAGGGCTTACGGACCCCGACCAGGCTAGGAGTCGCCGTAAAACCGGTCAAATCCGTTAGCGAAGGGAACCTCCGGGGTTTCCCAGCAGTCAAGACCCAATTGAAGGCAACAGCTCAAACCGTGAAGGGAAATACAGTCACCGCCAAGGCTACAGTTCCCAGGGCCAGAGCCTGCAGGCAAAAGGGGCTCCCTCAGCATCCATCCAAGCTGGGGAGCGGGTTACCGGTGGGAAGCCACCAGAACCGAGAACATAACACAGGTGCAGGGAAAGGCAGTCACCGCCAACCTACCGGGAGAAGAACCACCGCAGCCGTCTGTGGGACCCGTCCATCCAGCCGTTTGTTTTACCGGAGACTTTGCATTCGTCATTGGCTGAGTGAGTACCACCGTGCCGTGCGGCACAGCGCTGCCCCCGCGACCCTGCACCTCACCAGGCCCTGTAACCCGCCTGCTATCCCTCCCTCACCGGGCCCCGGGACAACCAACCCCCCTACCCACGGAGGGGAGAAACAACATCCAAGCTGCTCCCTGTCACCGCTCCCGGGATCCCCGTCCAGAGCAGCGATGGTGTCACAACCTCACCACAACCGTGGGTGGCGTCACGGACAATATCCCTAAACCAAACCACCCCCTTTCACTCACGGGCGAGGAGCGCCGCTCGAGTCCCCGGGATCCGGCCCACCGCTCGAGCCACCGAGCAGCAGCAGCGGCGGCCGGACCCGAGCAGAGGGTGAGCGCAGCGTCCCCTCCTCCGCCCGCGACACTGCTTTCTAGTAAGTGTGTCCTCTATACTGCTGCTTTCTAGTAAGTGTGTCCTCTATACGGCTGCTTTCTAGTAAGTGTGTCCTCCATGCTGCTGCTTTATAGTGTGTCCTCCATGCTGCTGCTTTCTAGTAAGTGTGTCCTCCATGCTGCTGCTTTCTAGTAAGTGTGTCCTCCACGCTGCTGCTGTTGCTTCTGCTGAATATTCTCTACATAGAGACTGGAGAGCAGGAATCCCCCATATATATCTGTGCTGTGTATGGCAGACACTGTAGCATCCAGTCTCCACCCACTAGCTCAGAGACAACTGAAAAGAGATGAAAGAGGGGAAAATTAGGGAAAAATCCAGAATAGAAGTCATCTAATGTCCGATCTTCATGTACACAGAACAGCTTATTCTGTGAAAAGTCACCTGAATTGTCCTGTCTTTAATATATACCTCCGAAGAAGACCATCCTCGTAGAGAAGCTCACTCCTGATCCGCAGCAGCCATGTCCCCTATAGATACTGGTCCACTTTTCGCTAGTCTGTAGGGGACAGTAGCAGGTATCTGGCAGCCACGAAATGTGGCCTTCAGCCTGTGGCTCTTTAAGAGTCTCTAAACTACCATTCACACCAGCTGGGAGCTGTAATTCTGCAACAGCAGGGTACGGAGTGTCAGGGAACTGCTGTAATGTGCCGCGCCCGTATGTATTATTACTATATTGCGGTATTCTACATGATGGCACAGGAAGAGTTAACAAGCCCCGCTCTCTAATTATAATCCCCAGCCTCTTATACCACGACGCCGTCGCAGTCACTGAGCACTAAAAATGCCGAAAACGAGATCTTTGTGTCCCGAGCTCGGCAGCGCTCATTGATTTCATCCCTCCGGTTGTTGACATGTCTCACACTTATAAAGGCCAATAAAGATAAATTCAGCGCAGAAACCTCCATTCTCCCCCACGTATGGCCAGGAACGCCGGGGCCCAGTGCACCATTGATAACAGAGCCCTTAATCACAGGTACATGGCCGGGGGAGCCATTGAGCCCCCGTCAGCGCTCGGGTGCAGCCCCCTAAAGCTGTGCCCCCTCCACCCTGGAAAAGAAGATGAAAAACCCAGGTGGAAGAAGAACTAGTTCACCATTATAATAAGAACGGATGATATCAGGAAACGTCGATATGTCGCCCATTAGGAATCATTCCGTTATAAGGACAGAGTGCGGCCATTAGTCCGCTCGTCCTGACTATTCTCCGGGAGGAATATTGGATGGATAATGACTAAGTAAGATAAAAAGCTTGGACTCAGGTGAAGACGTGATGTAATGTCCTCAAAACCACAAGACTAACCATGCGTGGTGCAGTATATGTCACGCTCCACAGGTCCCGGCGCTGTCTGTCACTCACCGCTCCGGTTCCCGGTCCTCCTGCCCGCGGCGACTCCCCTCACTCTCCCTCATCTGCGTCCTCCATGCCTCCTGCCCGCCGGTCCCGGCGTCTGCCTGCGACGCAGGACACTCTGTCTGGTTCCCCTGTATCTTCTGCACCGCTTCCTGCTCTGGTCTCCGGCACATGAGTGTCGCGGGCGGAGGAGGGGACGCCGCGCTCTCCCACTGCTGCTCGGGTCCGGCTGCTGCGGCTGCTGCGGCCTGCCGCTGCTCGGTGGCTTGAGCGATGGGCCGGATCCCGGGGACTCGAGCGGCACTCATCGCCCGTGAGTGAAAGGGGGTTTTTGGGTGTGGGGATTGTTTATTGTCTGTGACGCCACCCACGGTTGTGGTGATTTGTTGACACCACCGCTGCTCTGTATGGGGATCCCGGGAGGGATGGTATGGAGCAGCCAGTTGTTGTGTTGCCCCTCCGTGGGTAGGGGTTGGTTATCCCGGGGCCCAGTGATGAGGTGGGAGATGCAGGGCTTGGTGGGCGCAGGGACGCGGGGGGCAGCGCTGGGCCTTGCGGCACTGTGGTACTCACTCAGCCTGAGACGATGACACAGTTCTCGGTAAAACACACGGCTGGAAAGACGGTTCCCACGGACGGCTGCACTTGCTTTCCCCAGTAGGTGACGGTGACGGTCCCTCTGTCCTGCACCTATGTTGACAATGGTTGCGATGGGTTCCCACCGGTAACCCGCTCCCCGGCTTGGATATGGGCCGGAGGAGCCCTACTTTGCCCGCAGGCGCTGGCCCTGAGAAACTGGTGCCCTGGCGGTGGCGGTGTCTCTCCGTTACGGTTGGACTGTTGCCTTCAATCGGGACTTGGTTGTTGGGAGACAGACGTCCCCTTCACTGACGGATTTGGAAAATTATGGCGACTCCTAGCCTTGCCGGGATCCGAAAGGCCCCTGCCCTGGTGCTGACTGGTCTTCGTATACTGCTACAGACCGCCGGGCCACTACCCGTCCGCGGTCCTTCCAGCAACCTCCGAGCAGTCCCCCTGCAGACTATCACCGCCGTCTGCTGACCTTGCTGTCACTGTCCGGGGCACACAGCCGGACCAACTTCAGGCTTTACTACTCTCACTTTTACTCCTTTTCTGTTACTTCAGCTTTCCTCTTTAGCTCCACTACTGCTTCCTTCTATTTCCACTTCCTTAACTCTTCTGCCTGGTTCTCCCGCCTCCAGGGCTGTGTACTCCTCGGTGGGCGGAGCCAACCGCCTGGCCCACCCCCTGGTGTGAACATCAGCCCCTGGAGGAAGGCAACAAGGATTTTGGTAGCCTTGATGTTCCTAACTGGGGTGTAGGGTGTGATGGTGTGATGACCTGTGACCCCTGGCTTGCCCAGGGCATCACACGAGCCTCGCGCATGCGCATTACGGCGCGCGCCCTCACTCACCTCTTTTTAAAGGGCCAGCTTCCCGGAAACAGGATATGGCCAACTACAGGTACAGGGTATATTAGGACTTCCTTTCCATGTGGGCGGTGCCTGATCAACGTGTTCCCATAGCTAGGTGTTCAGGTCCCTTTGTGCCTTGTCTCCGTTTAACTCTGTCTCTTTCGCAGAGCGCGCCTGCCACCCTAATCCGGTCGTGACGGCTGATTCCTCAGGAAGTCTCCCGGTGACTGTCTGCTGAGGATCCCGCCGTCTCCCATCAGCCTGAACCCGTCACCGACCCCCGACTTCACCTGGTAACATCAGTCTGCACGTCTCGCTGGACCCGGACCCCGTCTGCTCTTCCTACCCGGCACCTGAATCCGGTTACAGTCATCCGTCCTGCCTACGGTGCCCGTTGGACTCAGAGACATTCCTATACAGGTCCCTTAAGGACTCTTATCCCATACCCCTAGTGTTCTGGCTACCATGCATCTAGGCCCTCTGGTGGGGTGATTGGACAGTCCCTGTATAGGGGTTAGCTCCGGGTTGCCTCACTGGGGGAGTCCGGTGCACGGCCCAGTGAATCGACCTCCAGGACGTTACAGATTGATTAGGCCATGGATTCCGCCGAAGCACTAGCGTCCCAGCTGGCCGGATTACAGCAAGAACTGGTACGACAACGCGAGACCCAATCTCACATGCTGGCCTTTATGTCTTCAGTGGACACCCCCCTGAATACTCTTCAAGCAACAGACACATCCCTGTCGACTCAGAACACGGCAGCGGCTTCCGTAATGGCTTCCTCTGCGACCTCAAAACTTCGCCTGGCTTCTCTGCCCCGGTATGCAGGGGACCTCAAGACCTGTAGAGGTTTTCTAAATCAATTCTCGCTGCATTTCAAGTTTCTTCTGCACCTCTTTGCCTCTGATCAAGCAAAGGTGGCCTTTCTGATGTCCCATCTGGAGGGTGAAGCATTGGCTTGGATAAATCCCTTGTGGGAGAAGGAAGATCCTGTGATTACCGACATCCGGGGATTCCTGGAGGCCTTCCGTAACACCTTTGATGAACCTGGACGCAACTCCTCAGCCGCCTCTTCGCTCCTCCGGCTACACCAAGGGACTTTAACGGTTGGCCAGTACGCCATCCGGTTCCGTACGCTTGCCTCTGAGCTAGGGTGGAACAACGAGGCATTGACAGCAGCCTTCTGGGACGGGCTCTCCGGTCGCATCAAGGATGAGTTGGCCGGTCGTGACGTTCCTCCTACCCTGGAATCTCTGGTCTCTCTAGCAACCCGGATTGATCTCCGTTTCCAAGAATGGTTCAAGGAAGTATCTCAGGAGAGGCGACCGACACATCACACCTCCCCTCCGCAGAGGTCCACCGCTTCTCAGTCAGTGCCGTCCGGCACCTCTACTCACGAACCTATGCAAATAGATCGACTGGGACAAACCGAGCAACGCCGAGCAGAACGGCTCCCCAAGGGTCTGTGTTTCTACTGTGGAAACGGTACCCACCTGCTTCATTCCTGCCCCGAGAAGCCGGGAAACTCCAAATCCTAGGGTTGGTAGGAGAGGCCACCCTAGGTACCGGAACCCTCTCAGAGCCAGTTACATGGACCGTCCAAGTGACGACGGAGAAGACCTGGTTCACGGCAGAGGCGTATCTTGATTCGGGGGCAGTGGGCAACTTCATCCAACAGGCTACAGTGGACAAGTACCAGGTACCTGTCATCCCGCTTGCAAAACCCCTTGTGATTGCTTCTGTGGATGGGAAACCCCTATCCGACTCCATGGTGTTTATCACCAAACCCGTGGAACTCCGTATTGGTGCTCTGCATACCGAAAAGATTGCTCTATTTGTCCTCCTGAAACTGGCTCACGCACTCCTGCTGGGGCTACCCTGGTTATGAGTACATGAACCTGTCGTCAGTTGGCGCTCAGGAGAGATTACCCGTTGGGGCCCGTCTTGTCACGAGAACTGTCTGCAGTCCGCACGGCCCGTCCATCAGCCTCCGGCATCGGAGTGCCTACCGGGACTGCCTTCCGCATATTGGTCATTCGTGGACGTTTTTGACAAGAAGGAGGCAGAGGTATTACCGCCACATCGACCCTACGACTGTGCCATCGACTTGCTGCCCAGAACTACTCCTCCTCATGGATGGATCTATCCCTATTCCCCTGACGAAACCCAGGCCATGTCAGACTACATTGCAGGAAACCTGGCAAGGGGGTTCATCAGGAGATCCTCGTCTCCTGCTGGAGCAGGCTTCTTCTTCGTCAAGAAGAAAGAAGGTGACTTACGCCCCTGAATCAACTACCGGGGCTTGAACCAGATCACCGTGAAAATTAAGTATCCTCTACCCTTGATCCCAGAGTTATTCGATCGGCTAAGGGGGTCCCGTACATTCACCAAGCTAGATCTTCGCGGAGCTTACAACCTGGTCCGTATTCGCCTGGGAGACGAATGGAAGACGGCATTCAACACCCGTGACGGGCACTACGAATACTGTGTGATGCCCTTCGGTCTCTGTAACGCCCCGGCTGTCTTCCAGGAACTGGTGAATGACATGTTCAGGGATCTTCTCTATGTCTGTGTGGTCGTATATCTGGAAGATATCCTGGTCTATTCCCCGAACTTACCGACCCACAGAAGGAACGTACGACTCTTTCTGCGAAGGCTTAGGGAGAACCGCCTGTACGCTAAGTACGAAAAATGTGTGTTTGAACGGCTGTCCCTTCCCTTTCTGGGCTACATGATCTCCGACACCGACTTGCAGATGGATCCCGAGAAGGTGTCTTCTATCCTTAAGTGGCCCCCTCCTTCCGGACTGAAAGCCATCCAACGTTTCCTAGGCTACGCCAATTATCGCCAGTTCATCCCTCACTTCTCTGCTCTGATGGCGCCTCTCTCTGCTTTGACCATGAAGGGGGCCAACCCGAAAGACTAGTCACCTGAGGTCGACGCCGCTTTCTGTTCCCTGAAGCGGGCGTTTGCCTCCTCTCCCGTTCTCCACAGACCGGAGTTGAACCGACAATTCACCTTGGAGGTGGATGCCTCCTCCTCAGGGGCTGGGGCCGTGCTCATGCAGAAGTCGTCCACCGGGAAGATGGTCACCTGCGGCTTCTCCAAAATCTTCTCGGCACCCGAACGCAACTATACCATTGGCGATCGAGAGCTCCTGGCTGTCAAGCTGGCTTTGGAGGAATGGCGTTACCTCTTGGAGGATGCGGTATACCCGGTTATCATTTACACCGACCATAAGAACCTGGAGTATCTGCGATCCGCTCGAAGACTGAAACTGTGACAAGCCCGTTGGTCTTTGTTCTTTGCCCGGTTTGACTTCCAACTACATATCCGGCCCGCGGACAAGAACGTGCGGGCTGATGCCTTGTCCCGGTCCGGAAGAGACGAACCAGTCCATCATCTGTCCCAGTAACGTCATTCCAGTGGCTCCCGTCACTCTGGCACAGATACCCCCTGGGAAGACTTTTGTCACGGAGAATGACAGACTTAAATTCCTTCAATGGGGGCATTCTTCGAATGTGGCTGGACATGCCAGTCAGAAGAAAACGTGGAGTGCTATCGTTCATCACTATTGGTGGCCGTCCCTCCGTAAGGATGTCGTCTCCTTTGTCTCCACTTGTCCATCCTGTGCCGGAACAAGACGCCCAAGCACTTGCCCTATGGCCGTCTCCTGCCTCTGCCGATTCCCTCCGTTCCATGGCAACACATTGCCATGGATTTTATCATGGACTTGCCTTTGTCCTCCGGACATACGGTCATCTGGGTCGTGGTGGATCGTTTCTCGAAGATGGCTCATTTCGTTCCCATGGTCGGACTGCCCTCTGCCCAGGAGCTCGCTGATGCCTTCATTCAGCATATCTTCCGGATGCACGGCTTTCCCTTGCATATAGTGTCCGACAGGGGAACTCAGTTCACCTCGCAATTCTGGAGGGCGCTCTGTGAACATCTGGGAGTATCTCTGGACTTTTCCTCGGCCTACCATCCCCAGTCGAATGGTCAAGTGGAACGTGTCAACCAGGTCCTGACTTCCTTCCTTCGACACTACGTCAACGTCCATCATGACGACTGTTCCACGCTACTCCCTTGGGCTGAGTTCTCCCATAATCATCACGTCACTGAATTCTCCTCCAGCTCTCCCTTCTATGTTGTCTATCGTCTTCAGCCTTCCGTTCCATTACCGGTATCCTCGACTTCTGATGTTCCCGCTGCAGATGCCCTGTCCCGGGACTTCTCTACTATATGGAGTTCTGTCAAAACCTCCCTTGCACGTGCTTCCGCCCAGATGATGAAACATGCGGATAAGAGATGCCTTGACCCTCCTCGCTTCTCTCCTGGGAATTTGGTATGGCTTGCCTCCAAACACGTCCGGTTGCAGATTCCACTTACAAGTTGGGTCCACGGTGCATCAGCCCTTTCAAGGTCGTCAAACGGATCAATGAGGTCTCATACAAACTGCTGCTCCTGGCCACGATGCGGATCCCTAACTCCTTCCACGTCTCCTTGCTCAAGCCTGTCGTCCTTGGTCCCTTCTCCTCTGAAGCCGGTACTCCTCCTCCTCCCATTGCTGACGACGATGTGTTCGCGGTAAGAGATGTAGTGGCTATGAAGACCGTGCGGGGTAAGCAGTTTTTCCTTGTTGATTGGGAGGGCTACGGTCCCGAGGACCGGTCCTGGGAACCCCGGGAGAACGTTGGCACTCCTCTAATACGCGACTTCTTGTCCCGGTTGCGGGGAGGGGGGCGTGAGGGAGGGGGTACTGTCACGCTCCTCGGGTCCCGGCGCCGTCTGTCACTCACCGCTCCGGTTCCTGGTCCTCCTGCCCGCGGCTGCTCCCCTCACTCTCCCTCCTCTGCGTCCTCCGTGCCTCCTGCCCGCCGGCCCCGGCGTCTCCCTGCGACCCGGGACACTCTGTCTGGTTCCCCTGTATCTTCTGCACCGCTTCCTGCTCTGGTCTCCGACACACGAGCCTCGCGCATGCGAATTAGGGCGCGCGCGTTCACTCACCTCTTCTTAAAGGGCCAACGTCCTGGAAACAGGATATGACTAATTACAGGTATAGGGTATATTAGGACTTCCTTTCCATGTGGGCGGTGTCTGATCAACGTGTTCCCATAGCTAGGTGTTCAGGTCCCTTTGTGCCTTGTCTCCGTTTAACTCTGTCACTTCCACAGAGCGCGCCTGCCACCCTAATCCGGTCCTGACGGCTGATTCCCCAGGAAGTCTCCCGGTGACTGTCTGCTGAGGATCCCGCCATCTCCCATCAGCCTGAACCCGTCACCGACCCCTGACTTCACCTGGTAACATCAGCCTGCACGTCTCGCTGGACCCGGACCCCGTCTGCTGTTCCTACCCGGCACCTGAATCCGGTTCCAGTCATCCATCCTGCCTACAGTGCCCGTTGGACTCAGAGACATTCTTGTGCAGATCCCTGAAGGACTCTTATCCCGTACCCCTAGTGTTCTGGCTTCCGTGCATCTAGGCCCTCTGGTGGGGTGATCGGACAGTCCCTGTATAGGGGTTAGCTCCGGGTTGCCTCACTGGGGGAGTCCGGTGCACGGCCCAGTGAATCCACCTCCAGGACATTACAGTATAGAACTTATGGAGTGCACGTCATGTCTGTAAATCATATGCAGAGATGTCCCAACTTCCAAATAATGGAAATTCCCCTCCCATGGTGTCATTCTGACTTCCCACCTTCACAGAACTTTACTAAGAGATCACATAAGAGATACGATTCTTTGTGGTGGTCTCTTTATGATGCACTGGCTTTCATTGGATAGAGTGGTCTCCCAACTAAGAAATGGAAAGAGCCATGTTCAAGTGAATTTTACTCACTAAGGCTATGTGCGCACTTACCGGATTTTGCCACGGATTTTCCGCGGATTTGCTGCAAGTTTCGCTGCAGAAAATGTTCATAACATCTCTGCAGTGAATCACCAGCAAATCCTATGGAGAAAAAAAATCCTGTGCGCACTGGGCGGAATTTGACAGCTGCATGTTTTGCTGCGGGAATCCCGCAGCAAAAACAAGTGCATGTCACTTCTTTTCCGCACATCGCTGCGGGATTTCACTCCATTGACTCAATGTTAATCATGAAATCCCGCAGGGAATAACGCAGGCAGCAAATTCTGTGCGGTTCACTGCGTTTTCCTGCGTTATTCCCTGCGGTATTTTGCGGTTTACCTCCGGTAATGTGCATCACTTGCTTGCGGTTTTGCAGGGAAGTGATGTCATTACAGGAAGAGGAAGCCGTGCACAGAGTAAACACAAACATCACAGACACACACACATCACAGACATCACAGACACATCACAGACATAGAACACATAGACACAGACACATAGAACACACATAGAAAGAAAACGGAAATATAGGAAAAAAAGAACGTGGGCTCCGCTGCATATTCACCATCCAGCCGAGGTAAGCACACAGCGGCGGCCCGGTATTCTCAGGCTGGGGAGGGAGAGGGGCAGGGGTAATGTCCCCCGCCTCACTCCCCCTCCCGCAGCCGAGAATATCAGCCGCAGCTGCCCCGGCACTGTCGCATGCATTATGCGGCAGCATCGGGAGTGTCCTCGGCTCTTCTTGCCACCGTGTAGCAGTGGTGACAAGGTAATACAAGGGGTTAATGGTGATGGGGGACCACCGCCATTAACCCCAGGCTTGATCATGGCAGCGTCTATGTGACAGCTGACATGATCAACCCGTAAGTAAAGTGAAAAAAAACACAGACACCGAAAAATCCTTTATTTTAAATAAAACCAACAAGCCTCGTTCACCATTTTAGTAACCCCCCCAAACAAAGCTCCGGCGTAATCCACAGCTCCGACATCCACAGCTCCGGCATAATCCACAGCTCCGGCTCCTGCGTCCTGCACTGCTGACATCCAGCCGCGACTGTCACAGACACAGGCTGAATGCAGCAGACAGCAGAGGTAATTACCGGTCATTTCCCACGGCCGGTAATGTGAACACACTGCCGACCGTGGGAAATGCAGCGATCTGTCCTCTATCTATCCCTCTATCTATCTGTCTGTCTATCTATCTATCCCTCTATCTATTCTTCTGTCTATCTACTATCAGAATTAAATGTATTTTTTTTTTTTTTTTTTTTTCTTCAATGTGCTTTATTGCATTGAATGCAATAAAGCACATCCCAACCCGCACGCGGCAAAACCGCGGCAATACCGCGAATAATACCGCGGTAAAACCGCAGCAAACCGCATGCGGTTTTCGGGTGCGGTTTCCCGCGGTTTTTTACCGCGGGTGCGGTAATCTTTGAGGGCATGCGGAATTTTCTCAAGAAAATTCCATTTCCCAGTGCGCACAGAGCCTTAGAGGGAAAGAGCTTAATTTTTTGTTGAAATCAAAGTTTATTAGAATAGAAGAAGATAATCAAACAATTGCACAGCGCGCAGGCAGAGGGTATATATCCAAGCTAGCTGCTAAAAACACAACAGTTCTTTGACTACACCTGCGCCACTGGCGACCAAAAATAACAAGTACAATTCGTATGTGTTTGAAATAGGAAGAAGAAGTTGAAAATAAAGAGATAAAGAAGAGGAGGTGGAAGAAGAATTTAGAGACAGTAAAGACAACAGAAACGTGGGAAAGTAAGATGAAAGGGGAAGGGTACAAAGAGTTCCCACCCGAGTGGACGCGCCCTCCTACATCAAAACCACATTTTCAAGGCTAACCTTCTAGGTACAGAAATAAGAGAATGGAAAATTACCTACATACCTGCCCCCCGTGAATCCATAGACCCATATCCGGTGAGTCCCTGAACATGATCCACGGGGCCCACGTAGCATCAACTTTGTCCTTGTTGCCGAGTGTCTGACCTATCAAGGTCTCCATCCTGAAGATCTCGTTGCACTCTGCTATGAATTCATCCCGTGATGGGATTCTAGTTTGCTTCCAATATCTTGGAATTAGGTTTCTGGCAGCTGTTAAAAAATGTCTTAATAAACCTTTCCTAAACCCTGAAGCAGAAACATTCCCGAGGGACAGGAGAGCTAACTCTTTTGTGGGCCGGATCTGCCTCAAGGAAAGTTTATTGAGTAACTGGAAAATGCTCTCCCAGAATGATCTCACCGGGGGACATGACCACCAGATATGAGTGAGGGTTCCCCTCTCCTTTTGGCATCTCCAGCACACATCAGAGGCTGATGGAAAGGCAGCATGGATACTCACAGGACACCTATACCACCTAGATAGGATCTTGTAGCACCTCTCCTGTGATATCACATTCAGCGAAGTTTTACCAATAAAGAGAAGGATTTTGGTCCGCTCCTCAGCCGAGAATGACCTCCCCCATTCTCTCTCCCATTTCCCAAAGTACCCAGGCAAGCCGTCCCTCGCACCTCTGCATCTGAGAAACAAGTCATACAAGGTCGAAATGGTATGGCCTGGAGGATCCTTCTCTAGGCAAAGGGCCTCAAAGGGTGTGAGAGCCCTATAGATGTCTACCCTCCTAGCCATAGACACTATAAAACTTTTCAGCTGTTCGAAGAAGAACCACACATCTTGAGATTTGTTGATATCTGAAGAGTAATTATCTAGGGGTTTAATACCTGTGTCTGAGATAAAGTCACGAATAATAGGATGGTCACTCTTCCTTTTATGGAGGAATGTTGATCTATGGAAACCCGCCTGAAAATCTGAATTACTATGGACCGGTGTCAATGGGCCTGGAATGGAGGACAAGTCAAGATATTTATTACCTCGGGACATAAAATTCCGCAATTGCTTTGTGATAAAGGGTACTGTGATAGAGCTGGAGCTGGGTGGTGCTCTGGTCCAAATAACTACCTTCGGATCAACATCAGATTGCGCGCTTTCGGCTTCCACCCATCTTTTCGTTTCACCTGAGTTAAATAGATCCAGAACGCACGTCCCTAAAGAGGCGTAGCTATACAAAAGGAGATTAGGGAGTCCAGTTCCTCCCATATCCCTTGATCTACTCAATATTTTGTGGGAAATACGTGGGCGTTTATGTGCCCAGACAAATTTGGTTATGCTAGATTTCAGACGTGAGAAAAAAAGAGGCCGGCAATACTAAGGGGATAGTTTGGAAGTAATAAAGCAGCTTCGGTAACAGGTCCATTTTGATCGCATTTATCCTCCCAAACCATGAAAGCTGGAGTTTGTTCCAGTTATTGAGGTCTAATTCTAACTTCCTGGAAATGTGGCAGTGATTTGATTTAAAGAGGTCAAGGGGATCTGCCGTCAGTTTAATTCCTAGGTATGTCAATGAATCCACCTGCCATTTGAAGGGGAGAGAGGCTTTGAGCTGAGTGACCAGCATTGGAGGAAGAGATATATTCAGTATTTCGGATTTATGAGTATTTATTTTAAAATTACTCAGAGATCCGAACCTCCGCAATTCAGCCATTATGTTGGGTAGACTAATGAGTGGAGAGGTAACATACAGGAGCAGATCATCTGCGAATAAAGCTAATTTATGGTCCTGTTTGTGAAATGTAACCCCTTTAATTGATATATTGCTCCTCAATGCCACCGCCAGATGTTCCATGGTCAGAATATATAATAATGGGGAAAGGGGGCACCCTTGTCTTGTTCCATTACATATTGTAAAGGAATCTGAGAGGGAGCCATTTATTTTGATTTGTGCTGTGGGCGAAGAGTAGAGTGCTGTAACTCTGTTCATCATGTGCTCTCCCAACCCTATGTTTTTAAGGACCTGAAACATGAAACCCCAGTGCACCCTGTCAAACGCCTTCTCTGCATCTACCGACAGGATGCACATGGGGATCCCGTGACGTCTTGCGCCGTCAATCAGGGAGATGGTCCTCAGGGTGTTGTCCCTGGCTTCTCTTCTGGGCACGAAACCCGCCTGGTCTGGATTTACCAGTCTGGGAAGAAGGTCTCGTAACCTATTTGATATCATTTTAGAATAAAGCTTGATATCTAGATTTATGAGCGAGATCGGTCTATAGTTGCAGCAAAGAGATGCGTCCTTCCCTGGTTTTGGTATATCTGTGATGTGGGCCATCAACGCCTGGGGAGGGAACGCACCCCCTGCAGATATATATCTACAGACCGATAGGAACAGAGGATTTAGAAGTTCTGAAAATTGTTTATAGAAACCCGCTGAGAACCCGTCTGGACCTGGGCTTTTCCCTGACTTCAAATCTGAGACTACCGCATTGACCTCCTCAAGGGAGAAGTCCTCTTCCAGCTCCAGTAAGGTATCATTTGAAATGGAAGGGAGATTATGGGATTTCAGGTAAGCTTTAACATCATCTTGAGTCCCACATGTCGCTATGTGTCCCGATTGTCCCCTAATATCATAAAGCGCCTTGTAGTATGTGCGGAAACCTGCTAAAATGTCCTGGTTGCTATGCAAATGACCATCACTTCCTGGGTCTTTTATGAAAGGGATGTAAGTATTCATGGAGCGGGGATGGAGGGCCCTTGCAAGAAGCTTCCCACTTCTATTTCCCAGTTGATAAAAGCGGCTTTTGAGATGTTCTCTTAAGCCCCTGGATTTCTGGTCTAATACCTCTAGTAATTTATGTCTGGTTGTAGAGAGTTGTGCGTAGGTTGTAGGAGATGAGTCCCGTTTGTGTTTGCTTTCTAGTGAGGCAATCTGGTTAGATAACTGCGTTATTTCAATGGCTCTTTCTTTTTTCAGGCGGGTACCATGTGAGATCAAAATGCCCCTTAATACACATTTCAGTGATTCCCACTGGATTGCAGGAGAAGTGGTATCACATTCATGATCTCTAATAAAGTTATGAATTGACTGGGTAAGGTCCGCTTTGCATAACTGATCCTGTAATAGGTTTTCATTCAGTCGCCAGGTGAAATTTGATTTGACACGAGGCCCTAACTGAATCGATAAGTAAATGGGAGCGTGGTCTGACCATATTATATTACCTATGGTCGCTTCTACTGTCATGTCTAGGAGGGTATGAGAAATGTGGAAGGAGTCAATTCTGCTATAGACAGAATGGACCGAGGAATAGAAGCTGTAATCTTTGGTGTCCGGATGAAGAATCCTCCATATGTCCACCAATCTCAGACCATGCATGTGCTTTTTGACCCTTTGTATGACTGAGGCCGGATAGGACGACTTACCCGAGGACACATCGAGGGCCGGGTTCATTGGTAGATTAAAATCGCCTCCTAATATCACCGGAGAGGAGTCCGCAAAATCTTCCAGAATTTTCCTCCCGTCTGCACAGAATCTGTCCTGCCCCTGGTTAGGAAAGTACATGTTAGCAATAACAAAGATATTGGTTTTCCAAGAAAGCTTTAAGAAAATATATCTTCCCTTGGGGTCGATACAGGAGTCTAACACCTCTGGTATGAAGGACCTATGAAATGCCACGGAAACCCCCTTAGACTTAGCATCAGGATTCGAGCTATGGTGCCAAATCGGGTAGTAAGCCGAGGAACACTTAGGAATTGCATCCAGGGCCGGCTCCAGGTTTTTGTGGGCCCCGGGCGGAAGAGTCCCAGTGGGCCCCATCCACACGCAGACTCACACATACGTACACATACATATACATATTTAACGACAAACTCACAAAAATACATATAGAACTGACATATCTATACAGTCATATACACTGACATACATAGATACACATCATACATGCATACAGACAAACACACACAGCTCTGCTGGATACATACATACACACATAGCTCTGCTACATACACACATAGCTCTGCTACATACACACATAGCTCTGCCACATACATACACACATAGCTCTGCTACATACACACATAGCTCTGCCACATACACACACACATAGCTCTGCCACATACATACACACATAGCTCTGCCACATACATACACACATAGCTCTGCCACATACATACACACATAGCTCTGCCACATACATACACACATAGCTCTGCCATATACATACACACATAACTCTGCCATATACATACACACATAGCTCTGCTATATACATACACACATAGCTCTGCTATATACATACACACATATCTCTGCTATATACATACACACATAGCTCTGCTATATACATACACACATAGCTCTGCTATATACATACACACATAGCTCTGCTATATACATACACACCTAGCTCTGCTATATACATACACACATAGCTCTGCTATATACATACACACCTAGCTCTGCTATATACATACACACATAGCTCTGCTATATACATACACACATAGCTCTGCTATATACATACACACATAGCTCTGCTATATACATACACACATAGCTCTGCTATATACATACACACATAGCTCTGCTATATACATACACACATAGCTCTGCTATATACATACACACATAGCTCTGCTATATACATACACACCTAGCTCTGCTATATACATACACACCTAGCTCTGCTATATACACACCTAGCTCTGCTATATACATACACACCTAGCTCTGCTATATACATACACACCTAGCTCTGCCACATACATACACACATAGCTCTGCCACATACATACACACATAGCTCTGCCATATACATACACACATAGCTCTGCCATATACATACACACATAGCTCTGCTATATACATACACACATAGCTCTGCTATATACATACACACATATCTCTGCTATATACATACACACATAGCTCTGCTATATACATACACACCTAGCTCTGCTATATACATACACACCTAGCTCTGCCACATACATACACACATAGCTCTGCCACATACATACACACATAGCTCTGCCATATACATACACACATAGCTCTGCCATATACATACACACATAGCTCTGCTATATACATACACACATAGCTCTGCTATATACATACACACATAGCTCTGCTATATACATACACACATAGCTCTGCTATATACATACACACATAGCTCTGCTATATACATACACACCTAGCTCTGCTATATACATACACACATAGCTCTGCTATATACATACACACCTAGCTCTGCTATATACATACACACATAGCTCTGCTATATACATACACACATAGCTCTGCTATATACATACACACATAGCTCTGCTATATACATACACACATAGCTCTGCTATATACATACACACATAGCTCTGCTATATACATACACACATAGCTCTGCTATATACATACACACATAGCTCTGCTATATACATACACACATAGCTCTGCTATATACATACACACATAGCTCTGCTATATACATACACACATAGCTCTGCTATATACATACACACCTAGCTCTGCTATATACATACACACCTAGCTCTGCTATATACATACACACCTAGCTCTGCTATATACATACACACCTAGCTCTGCTATATACATACACACATAGCTCTGCTATATACACACATAGCTCTGCTATATACATACACACCTTGCTCTGCTATATACATACACACATAGCTCTGCTATATACATACACACATAGCTCTGCTATATACATGCACACATAGCTCTGCTATATACATACACACATAGCTCTGCTATATACATGCAAAGCAGCTCTGCTATATACATACACACATAGCTCTGCTATATACATACACACATAGCTCTGCTATATACATATGTCGCGGGCGGGGAGGAGGGTGTCAGCACACCGCGCTCACCCCTTCTGCTCGGGTCCGGCAGTTGCTCCTGGTGGCTCGAGCTGCGGGCCGGATCCCGGGGTGTCTCGAGCGACACTCCTCGCCCGTGAGTGAAAAGGGGGTGTTTGTTGGGATTATAGTTCGTGACGCCACCCACGGTTGTGGTGATGGCACCACCGCTGCTCAGTGTGGGGGTCCCGGGGATGGTGATGGGAGCAGCCAGGTGTTGTGTTGCCCCTCCGTGGGTAGGGGTTGGTGATCCCGGGGCCCGGTGAAGAGATGTGAAGTGTAGGGCCTGGAGGGCGCAGGGACGCGGGGGCAGCGCTATGCCTTGCGGCACTGTGGTACTCACTCAGCCTGACACGGACACAGTTTGTACGGTAAACCAACGGCTGGTAGGACGGTCCCACAGACGGCTGCACCTGCACTCCCGGTAGGTGACGGTGACTTCTCTCTTCCTTGCACCTGTGTGGTCTGGTGGTATCGGTGGATTCCCTCCGGTTACCCGCTCCCCGACTGCAATCTGGGCCGGAGGAGCTCTACACTTTGCCCGCAGGCGCTGGCCCTGGGGAAACTGGTGCCTTGGCGGTGGCGGTGTCTCCCCGTTAATGGTCGGGCTGTTGCCGTCAATCGGGACTTCGTTGTTGGGGGATCTGCGTCCCCGTCACTGACGGATTCGGCAAATTGGGCGACTCCTAGCCTTGCCGGGGTCCGAGAGGCCCCTGCCCTGGTGCTGACTGTCCTTCGGAACACTGCTCCAGACCACCGGGCACACAGCCAACGGGGTCCTTCCAGGAACTTCCGAACTGTCCCACTCCGGACAGTCACCGCCGTCGCTGACCTTGCTGTTCTAGCCCTACACACAGCTGGGCTCTCAGGCTTTGCACACTCTCTGCGCTGTCTCCACTTCTTGCTTTCCTCCTTTTTCACTTTCCTTTACTTTCACTTGCTGTTTACTTAAGCTCGTCCCTGAGCTGACTGCACTCTTGCCCTACCCGGGCTTCACTGCCTGGTAACTTCCTGCCTCCAGAGTTGTGAGCTCCTTGGTGGGCGGAGACAACCGCCTGGCCCACCCCCTGGTGTGCATCAACAGACTCTTGGAGGAAGGCAACAAGGATTTCTGGTTAGCAGGTGTGCCTACCTGGAGTGTGGGGTGTAGTGGTGTTGTTATCTGTGTCCCCTGGCTGGCCCAGGGCGACACATTCCCCCTTAGCAAAATGCAGACCGTCCGCGGGCTGCCGTCCTACACCGGTTTTATTTTTCTGTAAAAGGGGATAACAAGGGTTAATCAAACATAAATAACATTTTTAATCATAAACTCTTCCCAAGACGGGAGGCACATTTTACTTTTAACGTTTCAACGGTGTACGGTCACGGTTTCCGCTCTCTCCCACCCAAGCAACCTGGCCCTGATGCTGCCCCTAAAACCCAGGCAGCACCCCTTGACCCACAGTCCAGCACAAGTCACCCGAGCGGGATCTGTCCTTCCCTCCAGAGGGTAGCCACCGGTCCCTTTGGTGGCTGGGCCCTGGCCTGCTCTGCTCAGGGCCCTCCCTCCAACCTGCCTCTCCGGAGGCGGCATTGCGGAAACGGTAACGGTACCCAACATATTTACAAGCCACTAACGTTTGTGGTTGCCCTGCAGAGTTCACGGGCTTGTCCATGGATAGTTCCCATGCATTTTAAACGGTCCCCACGGGGACAACGGTGCCGGCTCCTGCCGGTTGCAAATCACTGCAGCAAATCAGGTAACAAACTCGGGTAATCATCTTTCATCATTGCAGAACTTCCAAACATCAAACAGATAACCCAGTGGTGGTCCCAACGGGGGACGGTGCAACGGGCATCCGCTGCCCTACTCCGGTCCTGCTGCTGCTTCCTCCGAGGGAGGGGGTGCAGAGCTCATCTTGCCCTCCGGGCTGCCCTTCAGCTTTACGTCCAGGGCAAACCACCCCCTCTCTCCGCAGTGCCGAGTGTAACGCACCATGTCCCCTGGTATTAGGTTGCGGCCAGGATGCTCCTCGGGCAGATGGGCATGCACATCCCGCCGGGCTACAAACACCTCGGCCTCCAGGCCCGGTTCGTATATGAACCCGTAGCCCCGGCGGATATCGAAGCGCCGCACCTGCCCCTCGTAGAACGGGCCCCGGACACGGAAGGTCGCTTGCCGCAGGTTCTCCTTTTCCCGGATGGCTCGGGCTACCAGCTCGGCTTTTCTTCGCTCCCTCTCCGCGATTTCCAGGCCCAGCTTGGTCGGCTCCCTGTCCCAGTATGGCTCCGGCGCACGGGTTGAGCCCCGCGGGACATCCAGTACGTTACCCACTGTCAGAAAGGTGGGCGGCGTATCCCGCGGTGTCATGGCCTTGGGCGCTGCCTTGCAGCAACAACCCGGCGCCACCTCAGCCGAGGTGTGGGGGATGGGCACAGGGGCTTTCCGCAGTTGGGCCTTCGGCTCGGAGCGGGTCATCGGCTCCGGCTCGGGGAACTGCTCGGGGACTGTCTCTGGCGCAATCTTCGGGGCCTTCCATGGCAATGCCTCCGGTTTGCTTCGGGCTCCGGCTGCAGGTCGGTCCGCTGGGGCGGACGGGCTGGGTATCGCTACCGGTTGCGGTGGTAGCGGGCCTAGTGGCGGGGTCACGGCCTCCGATACGGGTGGCAAAGGAGGCAACGGGGGGAGAGGGCTTGGACCGGGTCCCTCAGCCGCAGCGACCGGTCCCTCCGGGACATAGGGGCGTGGGTCACTCACCCTCCCTTCCTCCGCTTCCTCCTCGCGTCTCCGCACGGCTGCCACAACGTCCGCCATGTCGGTCTCCCACTCCTCCATGAGGAGCTGCATCTTGACCTGCAGCCTTAGGTGGAGCTGCGCGGTCCGGATCTCCACCCACGCTGCGGTTCCCGGTGCTGGGGCCACGGTGTTTCGGGACGGCATCCACATGGTGTCTCCACTGTTTGGTTCCAGGAACGGTATTCTGGCAAGGTCCTGGCGTCCTTGCTTTTATAGCGGCGACTACATGCCGCCAGCCGCCATCGCGTCCCCCTTAGCTCTTTCCGGCCCCTCCTCTCTCGGGGCGGGGTTTTGGCCTTCGCGCTTCTACTGCTCGAGAAGACGCTCGAGCGGGAACTTTTCGCGCCAAAGATGGCGGCTTCTGAAATTTTTCTGCCGGATATCTCCGGCGGTCACAAGGCGCACCTCTACCTGACGGCAGAGCGGTAAGATCCTGTTCGTGACGCCAAGTTGTCGCGGGCGGGGAGGAGGGTGTCAGCACACCGCGCTCACCCCTTCTGCTCGGGTCCGGCAGTTGCTCCTGGTGGCTCGAGCTGCGGGCCGGATCCCGGGGTGTCTCGAGCGACACTCCTCGCCCGTGAGTGAAAAGGGGGTGTTTGTTGGGATTATAGTTCGTGACGCCACCCACGGTTGTGGTGATGGCACCACCGCTGCTCAGTGTGGGGGTCCCGGGGATGGTGATGGGAGCAGCCAGGTGTTGTGTTGCCCCTCCGTGGGTAGGGGTTGGTGATCCCGGGGCCCGGTGAAGAGATGCAAGGTGTAGGGCCTGAAGGGCGCAGGGACGCGGGGGCAGCGCTGTGCCTTGCGGCACTATGGTACTCACTCAGCCTGACACGGACACAGTTTGTACGGAAAACCAACGGCTGGTAGGACGGTCCCACAGACGGCTGCACCTGCACTCCCGGTAGGTGACGGTGACTTCTCTCTTCCTTGCACCTGTGTGGTCTGGTGGTATCGGTGGATTCCCTCCGGTTACCCGCTCCCCGACTGCAATCTGGGCCGGAGGAGCTCTACACTTTGCCCGCAGGCGCTGGCCCTGGGGAAACTGGTGCCTTGGCGGTGGCGGTGTCTCCCCGTTAATGGTCGGGCTGTTGCCGTCAATCGGGACTTCGTTGTTGGGGGATCTGCGTCCCCGTCACTGACGGATTCGGCAAATTGGGCGACTCCTAGCCTTGCCGGGGTCCGAGAGGCCCCTGCCCTGGTGCTGACTGTCCTTCGGAACACTGCTCCAGACCACCGGGCACACAGCCAACGGGGTCCTTCCAGGAACTTCCGAACTGTCCCACTCCGGACAGTCACCGCCGTCGCTGACCTTGCTGTTCTAGCCCTACACACAGCTGGGCTCTCAGGCTTTGCACACTCTCTGCGCTGTCTCCACTTCTTGCTTTCCTCCTTTTTCACTTTCCTTTACTTTCACTTGCTGTTTACTTAAGCTCGTCCCTGAGCTGACTGCACTCTTGCCCTACCCGGGCTACTCTGCCTGGTAACTTCCTGCCTCCAGAGTTGTGAGCTCCTTGGTGGGCGGAGCCAACCGCCTGGCCCACCCCCTGGTGTGCATCACAGACTCCTGGAGGGAGGTAACAAGGATTTCTGGTTAGCAGGTGTGCCTACCTGGAGTGTGGGGTGTAGTGGTGTTGTTATCTGTGTCCCCTGGCTGGCCCAGGGCGACACACATACACACATAGCTCTGCTATATACATACACACATAGCTCTGCTATATACATACACACATAGCTCTGCTACATACACACATAGCTCTGCCACATACATACACACATAGCTCTGCTATATACATACACACCTAGCTCTGCTATATACATACACACCTAGCTCTGCTATATACATACACACCTAGCTCTGCTATATACATACACACATAGCTCTGCTATATACATACACACATAGCTCTGCTATATACATACACACCTAGCTCTGCTATATACATACACACATAGCTCTGCTATATACATACACACATAGCTCTGCTATATACATACACACATAGCTCTGCTATATACATACACACATAGCTCTGCTATATACATACACACATAGCTCTGCTATATACATACACACATAGCTCTGCTACATACATACACACATAGCTCTGCTATATACATACACACATAGCTCTGCTATATACATACACACCTAGCTCTGCTATATACATACACACCTAGCTCTGCTATATACATACACACCTAGCACTGCTATATACATACACACATAGCTCTGCTATATACATACACACATAGCTCTGCTATATACATGCACACATAGCTCTGCTATATACATGCACACATAGCTCTGCTACATACATATACACATAGCTCTGCTATATACATACACACATAGCTCTGCTATATACATACACACATAGCTCTGCTATATACATACACACATAGCTCTGCTATATACATACACACCTAGCTCTGCTATATACATACACACCTAGCTCTGCTATATACATACACACCTAGCTCTGCTATATACATACACACCTAGCTCTGCTACATACATACACACATAGCTCTGCTATATACATACACACATAGCTCTGCTATATACATACACACATAGCTCTGCTATATACATACACACATAGCTCTGCTATATACATACACACCTAGCTCTGCTATATACATACACACATAGCTCTGCTATATAAATACACACATAGCTCTGCTATATACATACACACCTAGCTCTGCTATATACATACACACCTAGCTCTGCTATATACATACACACCTAGCTCTGCTATATACATACACACCTAGCTCTGCTATATACATACACACCTAGCTCTGCTATATACATACACACATAGCTCTGCTATATACATACACACATAGCTCTGCTATATACATACACACATAGCTCTGCTATATACACACCTAGCTCTGCTATATACATACACACCTAGCTCTGCTATATACATACACACATAGCTCTGCTATATACACAAATAGCTCTGCTATATACATACACACCTAGCTCTGCTATATACACACATAGCTCTGCCATATACATACACACATAGCTCTGCTATATACATACACACCTAGCTCTGCTATATACATACACACATAGCTCTGCTATATACATACACACATAGCTCTGCTACATACATACACACATAGCTCTGCTATATACATACACACATATCTCTGCTATATACATACACACATAGCTCTGCTATATACATACACACCTAGCTCTGCTATATACATACACACCTAGCTCTGCTATATACATACACACATAGCTCTGCTATATACATACACACCTAGCTCTGCTATATACATACACACATAGCTCTGCTATATACATACACACCTAGCTCTGCTATATACATGCACACATAGCTCTGCTATATACATACACACATAGCTCTGCTATATACATACACACATAGCTCTGCTATATACATACACACCTAGCTCTGCTATATACATACACACCTAGCTCTGCTATATACATACACACATAGCTCTGCTACATACACACATAGCTCTGCTATATACATACACACATATCTCTGCTATATACATACACACATAGCTCTGCTATATACATACACACATAGCTCTGCTATATACATACACACATAGCTCTGCTATATACATACACACATAGCTCTGCTATATACATACACACCTAGCTCTGCTATATACATACACACATAGCTCTGCTATATACATACACACATAGCTCTGCTATATACATACACACATAGCTCTGCTATATACATACACACCTAGCTCTGCTATATACATACACACATAGCTCTGCTATATACATACACACATAGCTCTGCTATATACATACACACCTAGCTCTGCTATATACATACACACATAGCTCTGCTATATACATACACACATAGCTCTGCTATATACATACACACATAGCTCTGCTATATACATACACACCTAGCTCTGCTATATACATACACACATAGCTCTGCTATATACATACACACCTAGCTCTGCTATATACATACACACATAGCTCTGCTATATACATACACACATAACTCTGCTATATACATACACACCTAGCTCTGCTATATACATACACACATAGGCTAGCTCTGCTATATACATACACACATATCTCTGCTATATACATACACACATAGCTCTGCTATATACATACACACATAGCTCTGCTATATACATACACATATCTCTGCTATATACATACACACATAGCTCTGCTATATACATACACACCTAGCTCTGCTATATACATACACACATAGCTCTGCTATATACATACACACATAGCTCTGCTATATACATACACACATAGCTCTGCTATATACATGCACACATAGCTCTGCTATATACATACACACATAGCTCTGCTATATACATACACACATAGCTCTGCTATATACATACACACATATCTCTGCTATATACATACACACATAGCTCTGCTATATACATACACACATAGCTCTGCTATATACATACACATAGCTCTGCTATATACATACACACATAGCTCTGCTATATACATACACACATATCTCTGCTATATACATACACACATAGCTCTGCTATATACATACACACATAGCTCTGCTATATACATACACACATAGCTCTGCTATATACATACACACATAGCTCTGCTATATACATACACACATAGCTCTGCTATATACATACACACCTAGCTCTGCTATATACATACACACATAGCTCTGCCACATACATACACACATAGCTCTGCTATATACATACACACCTAGCTCTGCTATATACATACACACCTAGCTCTGCTATATACACACCTAGCTCTGCTATATACATACACACATATCTCTGCTATATACATGCACACCTAGCTCTGCTATATACATACACACCTAGCTCTGCTATATACATACACACCTAGCTCTGCTATATACATACACACCTAGCTCTGCTATATACATACACACCTAGCTCTGCTATATACATGCACACATAGCTCTGCTATATACATACACACATAGCTCTGCTATATACATACACACATAGCTCTGCTATATACATACACACATAGCTCTGCTATATACATACACACCTAGCTCTGCTATATACATACACACCTAGCTCTGCTACATACATACACACATAGCTCTGCCATATACATACACACATAGCTCTGCTATATACATACACACATATCTCTGCTATATACATACACACCTAGCTCTGCTATATACATACACACCTAGCTCTGCTATATACATGCACACATAGCTCTGCTATATACATACACACCTAGCTCTGCTATATACATACACACATAGCTCTGCTATATACATGCACACATAGCTCTGCTATATACATACACACCTAGCTCTGTTATATACATACACACCTAGCTCTGCTATATACATACACACCTAGCTCTGCTATATACATACACACATAGCTCTGCTATATACATACACACCTAGCCCTGCTATATACATACACACATAGCTCTGCTATATACATACACACATAGCTCTGCTACATACATACACACATAGCTCTGCTATATACATGCACACATAGCTCTGCCATATACATACACACCTAGCTCTGCTATATACATACACACCTAGCTCTGCTATATACATACACACATAGCTCTGCTATATACATACACACATAGCTCTGCTATATACATACACACCTAGCTCTGCTATATACATACACACATAGCTCTGCTATATACATACACACATAGCTCTGCTATATACATACACACATAGCTCTGCTATATACATACACACCTAGCTCTGCTATATACATACACACATAGCTCTGCTATATACATACACACCTAGCTCTGCTATATACATACACACCTAGCTCTGCTATATACATACACACATAGCTCTGCTATATACATACACACATAGCTCTGCTATATACATACACACCTAGCTCTGCTATATACATACACACCTAGCTCTGCTATATACATACACACATAGCTCTGCTATATACATACACACCTAGCTCTGCTATATACATACACACCTAGCTCTGCTATATACATACACACCTAGCTCTGCTATATACATACACACCTAGCTCTGCTATATACATACACACCTAGCTCTGCTATATACATACACACATAGCTCTGCTATATACATACACACATAGCTCTGCTATATACATACACACCTAGCTCTGCTATATACATACACACCTAGCTCTGCTATATACATACACACATAGCTCTGCTATATACATACACACCTAGCTCTGCTATATACATACACACCTAGCTCTGCTATATACATACACACATAGCTCTGCTATATACATACACACATAGCTCTGCTATATACATACACACCTAGCTCTGCTATATACATACACACCTAGCTCTGCTATATACACACCTAGCTCTGCTATATACATACACACATAGCTCTGCTATATACATACACACATAGCTCTGCTATATACATACACACCTAGCTCTGCTATATACATACACACATAGCTCTGCTATATACATACACACATATCTCTGCTATATACATACACACATAGCTCTGCTATATACATACACACCTAGCTCTGCTATATACATACACACATAGCTCTGCTATATACATACACACATAGCTCTGCTATATACATACACACATATCTCTGCTATATACATACACACATAGCTCTGCTATATACATACACACATAGCTCTGCTATATACATACACACATAGCTCTGCTATATACATACACACATATCTCTGCTATATACATACACACATAGCTCTGCTATATACATACACACATAGCTCTGCTATATACATACACACATAGCTCTGCTATATACATACACACATATCTCTGCTATATACATACACACATAGCTCTGCTATATACATACACACATAGCTCTGCTATATACATACACACCTAGCTCTGCTACATACACACATAGCTCTGCTATATACATACACACCTAGCTCTGCTACATACACACATAGCTCTGCTATATACATACACACCTAGCTCTGCTATATACATACACACATAGCTCTGCTATATACATACACACCTAGCTCTGCTATATACATACACACATAGCTCTGCTATATACATACACACCTAGCTCTGCTATATACATACACACATAGCTCTGCTATATACATACACACATAGCTCTGCTATATACATACACACCTAGCTCTGCCATATACATACACACATAGCTCTGCTATATACATACACACATAGCTCTGCTACATACATACACACATAGCTCTGCTATATACATACACACCTAGCTCTGCTATATACATACACACCTAGCTCTGCTATATACATACACACCTAGCTCTGCTATATACATACACACCTAGCTCTGCTATATACATACACACCTAGCTCTGCTATATACATACACACCTAGCTCTGCTATATACATACACACATAGCTCTGCTATATACATACACACATAGCTCTGCTATATACATACACACATAGCTCTGCTATATACATACACACCTAGCTCTGCTATATACATACACACATAGCTCTGCTATATACATACGCACATAGCTCTGCTATATACATACACACCTAGCTCTGCTATATACATACACACATAGCTCTGCTATATACATACACACCTAGCTCTGCTATATACATACACACCTAGCTCTGCTACATACATACACACATAGCTCTGCCATATACATACACACATAGCTCTGCTATATACATACACACATAGCTCTGCTATATACATACACACCTAGCTCTGCTATATACATACACACCTAGCTCTGCTATATACATACACACCTAGCTCTGCTATATACATACACACATAGCTCTGCTATATACATGCACACATAGCTCTGCTATATACATGCACACATAGCTCTGCTATATACATACACACATAGCTCTGCTATATACATACACACATAGCTCTGCTATATACATACACACATAGCTCTGCTATATACATACACACATAGCTCTGCCACATACATACACACATAGCTCTGCCACATACATACACACATAGCTCTGCCATATACATACACACATAGCTCTGCTATATACATACACACATAGCTCTGCTACATACACACCTAGCTCTGCTATATACATACACACCTAGCTCTGCTATATACATACACACCTAGCTCTGCTATATACATACACACATAGCTCTGCTATATACATACACACATAGCTCTGCTATATACATACACACCTAGCTCTGCTATATACATACACACATAGCTCTGCTATATACATACACACATAGCTCTGCTATATACATACACACATAGCTCTGCTATATACATACACACATAGCTCTGCTATATACATACACACATAGCTCTGCTATATACATACACACCTAGCTCTGCTATATACATACACACCTAGCTCTGCTACATACATACACACATAGCTCTGCTACATACATACACACATAGCTCTGCTATATACATACACACATAGCTCTGCTATATACACACCTAGCTCTGCTATATACATACACACATAGCTCTGCTATATACACACCTAGCTCTGCTATATACATACACACCTAGCTCTGCTATATACATACACACATATCTCTGCTATATACATACACACCTAGCTCTGCTATATACATACACACCTAGCTCTGCTATATACATACACACATAGCTCTGCTATATACACACATAGCTCTGCTATATACATACACACATAGCTCTGCTATATACATACACACATAGCTCTGCTATATACATACACACATAGCTCTGCTATATACATACACACATAGCTCTGCTATATACATACACACATAGCTCTGCTATATACATACACACATAGCTCTGCTATATACATACACACATAGCTCTGCTATATACATACACACATAGCTCTGCTATATACATACACACCTAGCTCTGCTATATACATACACACATAGCTCTGCTATATACATACACACATAGCTCTGCTATATACATACACACCTAGCTCTGCTATATACATACACACCTAGCTCTGCTATATACATACACACATAGCTCTGCTATATACATACACACATAGCTCTGCTATATACATACACACCTAGCTCTGCTATATACATACACACATAGCTCTGCTATATACATACACACATAGCTCTGCTATATACATACACACATAGCTCTGCTACATACATACACACATAGCTCTGCTATATACATACACACATAGCTCTGCTATATACATACACACATAGCTCTGCTATATACATACACACCTAGCTCTGCTATATACATACACACATAGCTCTGCTATATACATACACACCTAGCTCTGCTATATACATACACACCTAGCTCTGCTATATACATACACACATAGCTCTGCTATATACATACACACCTAGCTCTGCTATATACATACACACATAGCTCTGCTACATACATACACACATAGCTCTGCTATATACATACACACCTAGCTCTGCTATATACATACACACCTAGCTCTGCTATATACATACACACATAGCTCTGCTATATACATACACACCTAGCTCTGCTATATACATACACACCTAGCTCTGCTATATACATACACACATAGCTCTGCTATATACATACACACATAGCTCTGCTATATACATACACACATAGCTCTGCTATATACATACACACCTAGCTCTGCTATATACATACACACATAGCTCTGCTATATACATACACACATAGCTCTGCTATATACATACACACCTAGCTCTGCTATATACATACACACATAGCTCTGCTATATACATACACACATAGCTCTGCTATATACATACACACCTAGCTCTGCTATATACATACACACCTAGCTCTGCTATATACATACACACCTAGCTCTGCTATATACATACACACATAGCTCTGCTATATACATACACACATAGCTCTGCTATATACATACACACATAGCTCTGCTATATACATACACACCTAGCTCTGCTATATACATACACACATAGCTCTGCTATATACATACACACATAGCTCTGCTATATACATACACACCTAGCTCTGCTATATACATACACACATAGCTCTGCTATATACATACACACATAGCTCTGCTATATACATACACACATAGCTCTGCTATATACATACACACATAGCTCTGCTATATACATACACACATAGCTCTGCTATATACATACACACCTAGCTCTGCTATATACATACACACCTAGCTCTGCTACATACATACACACATAGCTCTGCTATATACATACACACATAGCTCTGCTATATACATACACACATAGCTCTGCTATATACACACCTAGCTCTGCTATATACATACACACATAGCTCTGCTATATACACACCTAGCTCTGCTATATACATACACACCTAGCTCTGCTATATACATACACACATATCTCTGCTATATACATACACACCTAGCTCTGCTATATACATACACACCTAGCTCTGCTATATACATACACACATAGCTCTGCTATATACACACATAGCTCTGCTATATACATACACACATAGCTCTGCTATATACATACACACATAGCTCTGCTATATACATACACACATAGCTCTGCTATATACATACACACATAGCTCTGCTATATACATACACACATAGCTCTGCTATATACATACACACATAGCTCTGCTATATACATACACACATAGCTCTGCTATATACATACACACATAGCTCTGCTATATACATACACACCTAGCTCTGCTATATACATACACACATAGCTCTGCTATATACATACACACATAGCTCTGCTATATACATACACACCTAGCTCTGCTATATACATACACACCTAGCTCTGCTATATACATACACACATAGCTCTGCTATATACATACACACATAGCTCTGCTATATACATACACACCTAGCTCTGCTATATACATACACACATAGCTCTGCTATATACATACACACATAGCTCTGCTATATACATACACACATAGCTCTGCTATATACATACACACCTAGCTCTGCTATATACATACACACCTAGCTCTGCTATATACATACACACCTAGCTCTGCTATATACATACACACCTAGCTCTGCTATATACATACACACATAGCTCTGCTATATACATACACACATAGCTCTGCTATATACATACACACATAGCTCTGCTATATACATACACACCTAGCTCTGCTATATACATACACACATAGCTCTGCTATATACATACACACCTAGCTCTGCTATATACATACACACCTAGCTCTGCTATATACATACACACATAGCTCTGCTATATACATACACACCTAGCTCTGCTATATACATACACACATAGCTCTGCTATATACATACACACATAGCTCTGCTATATACATACACACCTAGCTCTGCTATATACATACACACCTAGCTCTGCTATATACATACACACATAGCTCTGCTATATACATACACACATAGCTCTGCTATATACATACACACATAGCTCTGCTATATACATACACACATAGCTCTGCTATATACATACACACATAGCTCTGCTATATACATACACACCTAGCTCTGCTATATACATACACACATAGCTCTGCTATATACATACACACATAGCTCTGCTATATACATACACACCTAGCTCTGCTATATACATACACACCTAGCTCTGCTATATACATACACACATAGCTCTGCTATATACATACACACCTAGCTCTGCTACATACATACACACATAGCTCTGCTATATACATACACACATAGCTCTGCTATATACATACACACATAGCTCTGCTATATACATACACACCTAGCTCTGCTACTATACATACACACATAGCTCTGCTATATACATACACACATAGCTCTGCTATATACATACACACATAGCTCTGCTATATACATACACACATAGCTCTGCTATATACATACACACCTAGCTCTGCTATATACATACACACATAGCTCTGCTATATACATACACACATAGCTCTGCTATATACATACACACATAGCTCTGCTATATACATACACACATAGCTCTGCAATATACATACACACATAGCTCTGCTATATACATACACACATAGCTCTGCTATATACATACACACATAGCTCTGCTATATACATACACACCTAGCTCTGCTATATACATACACACCTAGCTCTGCTATATACATACACACCTAGCTCTGCTATATACATACACACCTAGCTCTGCTATATACATACACACCTAGCTCTGCTATATACATACACACCTAGCTCTGCTATATACATACACACCTAGCTCTGCTATATACATACACACCTAGCTCTGCTATATACATACACACATAGCTCTGCTATATACATACACACATAGCTCTGCTATATACATACACACATAGCTCTGCTATATACATACACACCTAGCTCTGCTATATACATACACACCTAGCTCTGCTATATACATACACACATAGCTCTGCTATATACATACACACATAGCTCTGCTATATACATACACACATAGCTCTGCTATATACATACACACATAGCTCTGCTATATACATACACACATAGCTCTGCTATATACATACACACATAGCTCTGCTATATACATACACACATAGCTCTGCTATATACATACACACATAGCTCTGCTATATACATACACACATAGCTCTGCCTATATACATACACACATAGCTCTGCTATATACATACACACATAGCTCTGCTATATACATACACACATAGCTCTGCTATATACATACACACCTAGCTCTGCTATATACATACACACATAGCTCTGCTATATACATACACACCTAGCTCTGCTATATACATACACACCTAGCTCTGCTATATACATACACACATAGCTCTGCTATATACATACACACCTAGCTCTGCTATATACATACACACCTAGCTCTGCTATATACATACACACATAGCTCTGCTATATACATACACACCTAGCTCTGCTATATACATACACACCTAGCTCTGCTATATACATACACACCTAGCTCTGCTATATACATACACACCTAGCTCTGCTATATACATACACACCTAGCTCTGCTATATACATACACACCTAGCTCTGCTATATACATACACACATAGCTCTGCTATATACATACACACATAGCTCTGCTATATACATACACACATAGCTCTGCTATATACATACACACCTAGCTCTGCTATATACATACACACCTAGCTCTGCTATATACATACACACATAGCTCTGCTATATACATACACACATAGCTCTGCTATATACATACACACATAGCTCTGCTATATACATACACACCTAGCTCTGCTATATACATACACACCTAGCTCTGCTATATACATACACACATAGCTCTGCTATATACATACACACATAGCTCTGCTATATACATACACACATAGCTCTGCTATATACATACACACCTAGCTCTGCTATATACATACACACATAGCTCTGCTATATACATACACACCTAGCTCTGCTATATACATACACACATAGCTCTGCTATATACATACACACCTAGCTCTGCTATATACATACACACATAGCTCTGCTATATACATACACACCTAGCTCTGCTATATACATACACACATAGCTCTGCTATATACATACACACCTAGCTCTGCTATATACATACACACATAGCTCTGCTATATACATACACACCTAGCTCTGCTATATACATACACACATAGCTCTGCTATATACATACACACATAGCTCTGCTATATACATACACACATAGCTCTGCTATATACATACACACCTAGCTCTGCTATATACATACACACATAGCTCTGCTATATACATACACACCTAGCTCTGCTATATACATACACACCTAGCTCTGCTATATACATACACACCTAGCTCTGCTATATACATACACACATAGCTCTGCTATATACATACACACTAGCTCTGCTATATACATACACACCTAGCTCTGCTATATACATACACACCTAGCTCTGCTATATACATACACACATAGCTCTGCTATATACATACACACATAGCTCTGCTATATACATACACACCTAGCTCTGCTATATACATACACACATAGCTCTGCTATATACATACACACATAGCTCTGCTATATACATACACACATAGCTCTGCTATATACATACACACATAGCTCTGCTATATACATACACACATAGCTCTGCTATATACATACACACCTAGCTCTGCTATATACATACACACATAGCTCTGCTATATACATACACACATAGCTCTGCTATATACATACACACCTAGCTCTGCTATATACATACACACATAGCTCTGCTATATACATACACACCTAGCTCTGCTATATACATACACACCTAGCTCTGCTATATACATACACACATAGCTCTGCTATATACATACACACCTAGCTCTGCTACATACACACATAGCTCTGCTATATACATACACACATAGCTCTGCTATATACATAC